>NW_027596455.1:0-289113 GCF_964194155.1 Cetorhinus maximus
CACTGCTCGCTGCGAAAGAGAATTCCACAGACTTACCACCCTCTGAAAGAAAAAAATATCTCCTCAACTCCGTCTTAAATCTGAGACCCCTGATTTATTAACTCTGTCCCCTAGTTCTATTCTCTCCCACAAGGGGTAACATCCTTTCAACAATCATTCTGAAAAAACCCTGTAAATCTTCTATGTTCAATAAATCCACCTCTCATTCTTCTAAACGCCAATGGAAAAAGGCCCAATCTGTCCAAACTTACCTCATGAAGTAAACCGTCATCCCAGCAATCTGTCGAACACTTCACTGAACTGCTGATCATGCAATTATACTCTTTCCAAATAAGGAGATCAAAACTATGCACAGTGCTACAGATATGGTCTCACCAACGCCATGTACAATTTTATAAAATTATCCCAGCTCTTAAATTCCATTGCCTTTGCAGTAAAAGTTGACATGCTATGTGCTCCTAATCACTTGTTGTAAACCCATCACATTCAATCAGTGACACTCCTACACCCATCACATCCCAACAGTGACACGCCTACACCCATCACATCCCAACAGTGACATTCTTACACCCATCACATCCCATCAGTGACACTCCTACACTCATCACATCACATCCAATCAGTGACACACCTACACCCATCACTTCCCAACAGTGATACTCCTACACCCATCACTAACCCTCAGTGATACTCCGACACCCATCACTTCCCCTTTGTGACAATCCTGCACTCATCACATCCCATCAGCGACACTCCTGCACTCATCACATCCCATCAGTGACACTCCCACATCCATCACATTCTCTCAGTGACATGACTTCACCCATCACATGCCATCAGATACATTCCTACACTCATCACATCCCATCTGTAACACGCCCAAATTAGTCACAACCTTTCAGTGACATCACTACACCCATCACATCCCATCAGTGACATTCCTAAACTCATCAAATTCCGGCAGAAACATGGCTACCCCCATCACGTTTTTGACGCTGCAACACCCTTCGCATCTGTGACAATCCTTACACCCATCACATCTCGTATGTGACACTCCTAATCCAATCACATCCCATCAGTGACACTGCTAATCCAATCACAACCCATCAGTGACACTCCGACACTCATCACATCCCAACAGTGACACTCCAACGCCTATCAAATTCCCTCAGTGACACTCCAACATCCATCACTTCCCCTTAGTGACATTCCTACACCCATCACATCCCATCAGTGACACTCCTACACCCATCACATCCCGTCAGTGACACTCCTACGCCCATCACATTCCCTCAGTGACACTCCAACATCCATCACTTCCCCTTAGTGGCACTCCTGCACTCAACATATCCCATCAGTGACACTCCTAATCCAATCACATCCCATCAGTGATACTCCTACGCCCATCACATCCCATCAGTGACACTCCCACACCCGTCACATTCTCTGTGACATTACTACACAAATCTCATGCCATCAGTGACATCCTAGAATCATCACACCCCATCAGTAACACTCCCACACCCGTCACATCCTTTCAGTGACATCACTACACCCACCACATCCCATCAGTAACACTCCTACACCCATCACATCCCATTAGTGACACTCCTACACCTAACACATCCCATCACTAAGATTCCTATATATATGAAATCCCCATCAGTGACACTGCTGCACCCATCACATCCCATCAGTGACATTGCTATACCCATCACATCCCATCAGTCAGTCCCCACACGCACCAAGCCCTATACATGAGTCCGTGTTGTCTCTGGGACCCTGTTCTGCAAAAAAACTGGCCACCGTCTTGACTACAAGTCAAAAAAGTACCTTACTGGCGATATGCTTGAAAGGAAGTTGGGAGCCCGATGTTGGCCGTTGATGTGAGCTCAGCAACACGATTCCGGTTTGGTCAATGTTTGCTTGACGAAGGCCATCACATGAATGAGGACTGTTTATTCACTGAGACACAAGGGACTTGTAGGCGCTGCTTTACTCACCATTATAGTGTGGCAACACATTCCCGAAATGATACTAATCCCCAATCAGCTCTTTTCATAAAGGCAATATACAAAATGTCACCTCTCAACAAGCCCAAGACTTCCACTAAATGCACCTACCACACAGTGCCATAAAATCTAATGTACCCATCGATCTGTTTCAAAGGACTACAGATGATTCTCTGCACTATAACTGGCTATTCAGCACCCCCTGCTCCTTGCTTGTTTCCCTGCCCCACACCAGTCTCCACCCACCCCCATTTCAGCTCTCCACATCCTCATATCCTTCTATTCCTTCTCCCTCACGTGTTTGTCCAGATACACCCACCCCTCCCTTAAATGCATCGTCACGATACATCTCAGCCCATGGGAGTGAGTTCCACATTCTCACCGCTCTCCAGGTTAAGAAGTTTCCCTTGAATTCCCCAACTGGACTTAATAGTGAGTATGTTATATTGATGGCGTCCAAATGTTCTGGTGTCTTGAACTCAGCAACCCCCACGACACAAGTGAAAACATTCATCCCTAAATCTTCCCAGTTGAAATTCTAGTTGTCCTTTTCTGGGGTCACCCATCAATCTTTGTGTTTCCCACCTGATTGAGAATGCCCAGGACGACTGCCACGAAATACACGACAGCATGAACAAACTTGCAGAATGTGCATGCAAATGGCAACTGAAGTTCAATGTGGATCGGGATTGAGGATTGCAACTGGAAGGCGCCACCACTCCTTCATGAATACGCCTCGTAACAGGGCATACAGTAAAGGAATCTTGGGTTACGTATTCTCAAAACATTACCAGTGGCAACATGGGTCAGCAAAGCTATAATAATCACAAACAAAGCTTTGGGGTTGATAATTAGAAAAGTACAATTGAAAAGTAGAGTAGTTGTTTGGAACTTATATAGAACATGGGTTAGACCTCCCTGGAGTATTGTGCAAAATTCCACTTTCCGTATCGCACTCGGAATACTGAGCACAGGTCTGGGCTCCATGTCACTGGTCCGATTGTTCCTGTGGCTCTATCCCCAGCCGCCTGCATAGGTTTTCCAACTTCCAAGCCTCCCAGGTTTAAAGCTGCATGGCGGAGCACTCAATGAAGCTCAGCGTGACCGTGCTTTGCTCCACCTTCTGGCTGATGAGCTAATCGGGCATCCATCAACAGGAGTGCAGTCGGTAAACGGTATTGCTTTGTAAATGTCCCGTTTCGGCAGTAGTTCTTGCTCATGGGTACTCACACTTCATCTTGCAAAGGCACTGCGGCAAGCGTCTGTTGCTGAGATTCTTTCCTACTGTTCCTGTGCGGTGTTCAATGTCCACCTCTTGCAGCTCACCTGTCCCTTTTCCAGCAAGGAATTTTCCCCCACAAGCTCCAACAGGGAACTCACTGTCTGTCGTGAAAATCTCTGTGTATGACCAGTCTGTCCTCTTCCTCCATTTTACTTGCAGTGCTATAGGGCGGAAATGGAGAAGTCCTCACCTGATGCTACAAACTCGCTGGGACTGTCATCCAGATTATTTTCCCTACTTGTTAGACAATCAATGCTGTCAGAAGGGCTCACACCTGCAGTCTCCCTAGTGGTTGTAAAGCCACCTTGTCGTGATGTATCCTGGCCTGTTGCAGCGTCCAGCCCCACTGTCCATTGGTCGAGGCGTCCACAAGTGCTGGGGACTTGGAAGGGGAGGGGGATCGTTCACCAAATCATCGGTTGTAGGGTGGCCTTGCTCCAAAGCAGCCCTATCTAAACCCCTGTCGTTAGACACTTACAGCTTGCTTCCATGCAACACCCCTACGAGCGAGTAGGCCACTAGCCTCGTGTGTGCTAGCAGACGCCACTGATTCAGCGATCGTAGCTCCTGTGTACCTTCAATGTCCGTGCGAGGATGTGCCAAGATCGTTGGGCACATATCTGCCTCATCACCTGCGTCACAGATACTATGAGGTACCTGTGAGACCATCCAGCAGGAGGCTTGTATTTCCGATTCAGCCCACTAGGACACAACGCATCTTTTGAAAAGTCATCATGATCCGATTCGTTGTCCAGTTAACATGGATCCCCTCGCTCAGTTGGGCTCGATGGAGCACCTGGGAAGTTCTCTTCTCCTCAGCGTCAGATCGCATTAACACAACGGTGACTTCCGCTTGCTTGGTGGGACCTTCCGTCTTCCCAATCTCTGATGCTGCCTCCTCAGGCGCCATGGAATATGAGTTCTTCGCCTCGGTGTTGCGTTGGGCCGGACTTCCCCCTGACTCCGTATTCATTGACCACCAGCCTTTCCAGCTTATTGACCGATGGGGAAACAGGGACGGAATTTATTTGCCCCAAAAACAATCGATGTCCTCAAAAACAAAAAGATAATCCATCTTGATAAAAACCTTGATGACAGTGGTTGTGGGGTGGGTGATGTGGGGGACGGTGGGTATGGTGAAAATGCAATACTCACCCGCAGTAGCTGCTGCCCCTGTAGACAGCAGGCAGGTAGTACATCGAAACAACGGTAAACATTCAGTGAACGGGTTTAACTATGCAAGCGGGCGATGCAGGTTGGTGTCGACACACATGCCGGGAGCTTTGATAACACAGGACTATGTCACCATGGCTTCGCGCTGGACAGTGTGACGTCAGCATGAATCACATTTCCCTAACTTCAAGCGTTGAGTGAGGAGACAGGGATCAAAGTGCAGGATTCTGCAAATGGAAAAATATAAATAAAGTTTTGCATTTCTTCAGCGACTTTCACCATTTCAGAATGTGCCCAAAGGTAAACCAATAGATTCCTTCTTAATGAGTAGTCACCGTGGTAACGTAGGGCTGCAGTGCAACAGGGTTGCAAAGTATGGCTTTGGAGACAAGTTAAATTTAAGCCTGTAATCCAGTCGGGTATTTGAGGAGGAAATTCTTCACTCAGAAAGCGGTGGGAATGTGGAACTAGCTCCAAAAGGGATGGGAGGAGGTGAATGGTGACGATGAACTTAAGGGGGTACGGGGTGGGGGAGCTGGATAAACCCATCAGGCAGACAGGAATAGAAGGATACGGGGATGGGGGGGATGAACTAGTGGGTGGGAGAAGGCTGGTGTGGGAAAGATCACCAGTATGGAGAAGAGATGCCGAAAGGCCTGTATCTGGGCTGCCAAACCTGTGAAATTCTATGGAATAGATCAGTGGCATCGTTAATGATCTCTCCGATACACAAGCACCGAGCCTTCGCTTCGCCACACTCCGTTCAATCACCCCCTCTAATTGAATTCAGACACCCCCTCGTGTGGCATCCCACTCCAGTTCATCTCTGATACATCCCCTGTACTGGATCACTCTGCAGTTGACCTCAGAGACTCCCCAGTGTGGGATCCCTCTCCAGCATATTAGAGAAACTCTCCAGTGCAAGACCCCTCTCGAGTTGATCCCTGATATCTCCCAATCTAGGGCCCTGCCCTAGTTGATCTCTGACTCCCCACAATGTGGGTTCACACTCTCGTTGATCAGAGGCATCTCCAATAATGGATCCCTCTCTACTTGATTTCAGGCACCCGCTAGTGTGGCATCCATCTCTCGGTAATTTCTAAGAAAACCCCCAACGTGTGGGAACATTCTCTAGTTGATTACAGCCACTCCCCAGTTTGGGAACACTTTCTGGTTGATCTCGGAGACTGCACAGTGCGGGATCACTCTCTAGTTGATCACAGACTCTCCCCAGTGCAAGACCACTCTGTAGTTGAGCTATGAAACCTCCCGATCTGGGGCACCGCCCTAGTTGATCTCTGGCTCCCCACAATGTGGGTTCACTAACGAGTTGATAAGAGACATTCCCGGTGTGGAATCCCTCAGTAACTGATCTCTGACACAGCTCCAGTGTGGAATCCCTCTCTATTTGATCTCTGACACAGTCCCAGTGTGGAACCCCTCTCTAGTTGATCTCTGACACAGCCCCAGTGTGGAATCCCTCTCTACTTGATCTGTGACACAGCCCCAGTGTGGAATCCCTCTCTAGTTGATCTCTGACACAGCTCCAGTGTGGAATCCCTCTCTAGTTGATCTTTGACACAGCCTCTGTGGAATCCCTCTCTAGTTGATCTCTGACACAGCTCCAATTTGGAATCCCTCTCTAGTTGATCACTGACACATCCCCAGTGTGGAATCCGTCTCTAGTTGATCTCTGACAGAGCCCCAGTGTGAGATCCCTCTCTAGTTGATCTCTGACAAAGCCCCAGTGTGGACGCCTCTCTAGTTGATCTCTGACCCAGCCCCAGTGTGGAATCCCACTCTAGTTGATCTCTGACACAGAGCCAGTGTGAGATCCCTCTCTGGTTGATCTCTGACACAGCCCCAGTGTGGAATCCCTCTCTCGTTGATCTCTGACAGACCCAGTGTGAGATCCCTCTCCAGTTGATCTCTGTGGAAGGGTTGGATCTTGAACACGCTTTGCCACTAACTGTGCAAGGATGTCGTGGGAGACACCAGGTTGTCCATAGATTGAACCATGCTGGAAAATATTATATTAGAACAGTTGTTAGAGGCACAGATCCACCGGATCATACAGAATGAGATCCACTGGATCACATAGTGCCAGATCCCCTGTTTCACAGGGAAATGTCACATCCATTGGAGCAGAGCGAGTGAGATCCATTGGGTCCAATTGCGTCAGGCCTCACGTTTCTGATAGTGCCAGGTCCACTGGAGGAGAAAGTGTAAGATCCCATGGAACAGACAGTGTCAGATCATCTGGCTCAGACAGAGAGATACCCAATGGCCCAGATCGTGCCAAGTCGAACAGATCGGACAGTGTCAGATTCCATGGTCCAGATCGTCCCAGGTCCAATAGATCGGACAGAGTCAGATTCCATGGTCCCGATCTTGCCAGTTCCAATAGATCGGACAGAGTCAGATTCCATGGTCCAGATCATGCCAGGTCCAATAGATCGTACAGAGTCAGATTCCATGGTCCCGATCTTGCCAGTTCCAATAGATCGGACAGAGTCAGATTCCATGGTCCAGATCGTGCCAGGTCGAATAGATCGGACAGAGTCAGATTCCATGGTCCAGATCGTGCCAGGTCCAATAGATCAGACTGTGTCAGATTTTATGGTTCAGGCTGTGTCATGTCAACTGGAGCAGACAGTTTCAGAACTTCTGGTTCACACAGAGTGTGGTCCGCTGCTCCAGATAGTCCCGAAACATTGAAATGATTAGTGATAGATCCTCTGTATCAGGCTGTGTTAGAACCTTTGGTTCAGGCAGTGTCAGATCCTCCGGTTCTCACAGAATCAGATCCACTCGCACAGCCTGTGTTTAATCCACTAGATCAGATAGTGTCAGACCCACTAGATCAGACATCGTCAGATCCTCAAATCCAGAGCGAGTGAGATCCAGTGCTACAGGCAGTGTCAGATCCTCTGGTTCAGACAGTGTCAGATACCCTACAGCAGGCAGTGTCATTTTCTCAGGATCAGAGAATATCAGATGCTCCGATTACGACAGGGCCAGATCCTCTTTTTCAGTTAGTGTCAGGCTTTCCAGTTCAGATAGTGTCAGGTAATCTGGATCGGACAGAGTGAGATTCAATGTTACAGAAAATGTCTTGTGTTATGTTTCACCCAGTGCCTCATCTTCTGCTTCAGTGTCAGATCCACTGGATCAGGCACTATCAGATCCACTGGATCAGAAAATGTTAGATCTTATGGTCCAGACAGAGTGATATCCACTGTTACAGTCAGTGCCAGGCGCTCTGATTCTGACAGAATGGGATCCAACGGTGCAGACTGTGTCAGATGCTCTGGTGCAAGTCAGATCCTCTGGATGGGAGAGTATCATATTCGCTGATCCTGACAGGGTGGGATCCAATGGTGCATACAGTGCCTTGTGCTCTGATTCAGTCAGTGTCTCATCCTCATGTTCAGCCAGTATCTGATCCTTTGTTTCAGCGAATGCCTCATCCCCGAAAGAGTGCTGGGTGGGTAGGGGGTTGTGTGGGGTGGGGGAGGGCATGGGAGGAGGGGAGTTGTTGGGAAGAAGGTCAGATATGTTGGCAAATCTAAGAGAATATTAAATGTAATAGGGCAATACTAGTAGGGGATTTCAACTTCCCCAATATTAATGCAGGTAGTGTTAGTGTGGAATGCTTAGAGGGAGCGGGTTGGGAGGGCTGGTGGTGGATGGTGACAGAAATCTTAAAGTGCATGCAGGAGAGCTTTTTTGAGCCTCCACACATAAATTCCTACAAGAGAGGGGGCGGTGCTGGACCGACTATTAGGGAATGAAGCTCGCAAGTGGTAAAAGTGTCAGTTGGGAAGCAGTTCTGAAATAGTGACCATGACTCTGTAAGTTTTAATGTGATTATGGGAAAGGTCAAAGATAGACCGGAAATAAAGGTCATGAATTGGAGAAGGCCGATTTCTAATTGTTAAGACAGCATCTGGCCAAAATGGATTCGGAGCAGCTACTTGTTGGAAAGTCTACATCAAACCAGTGGGAGGCATACAAAGGGGAAATAGTAAGATTTCAGGGCCAACATATTCCCGTAGAGGTGAAGGGCAGGACCAACAAGGTCAGTGCAATCAGGATGTCAAGGGATATAAGCAAAATAAAGAAAGCTCAAGTCAGATACAGAAGCTCAAAACTGTGGACGCCCTAGAGTCGTGTAGAAAGTGTAGGGGGTACTGAAAATGTATTTAGGAGGGTGAATAAGGGGCAAGATAAAGGAAATCACAACTCATCTTATAAATATATTAAGGGCAAGAGGATAATCAGGGAAAAAGTGGGGTCCATTATGGACCAAAGTGGCAATGTGTGCTTGGAGGTGAAGGATGTAAGTGAAGTTTTGAATTATTAATTTTCACTCGTGTTCTCGAAAGGGAAGGACGACGTAGGTGTAGTGATTGGGGAGGGGGACTGTAATATACTTGAAAAAAATTGGCAATGGAAGCGAGGAGGTGTTAATTATTTTTTCGGGATTGAACATTGATCAACCTGCAGGCACAGATGATGTGTAACCGAGGCTGCTATGTGAGGCAAGGGAGGAGATTGCAAAGGCCCTTTCACTAATAATCAAAACACTTTGGACACAGGAAAGGTTCCGGAGGACTGGCGGACAGGGAATGCACTAACATTATTCAAGAAGTGTTATCGTAATAAAGCTGGTAATTACAGCCCAGTGAGCCTTACATAAGTGGTTGGGAAACTATTGACAAAAACAAGTCTGAAGGACATGCTTAACCTCCACTTGGAGAGTTAGGGATTAATCAGAGATAGCCAGAATGGCTTTCTCAGAGGGAGGTCATATCTTAACACATTTGACTGAATTTTTAGGGGTGTTGGCTGGTTGTGTAGATCAGGGTAGTGCTGCTGATGTAGTGAACATGTACTTCAGTTAAGCTTTTGACAAGGTCCCACGTGGGAGAATGGTCAATAAGGAAATAACCCATTGGATCCAGGGCAATTTGGCAAATTGGGGCCAAAATTTACTTCATGGCAGGAGCCAGAGGGTGATGGCCGAAGGTTGCTTTTGCGATTGGAAGCCTCTGTCTAGTGGCGTACCGCAAGGATCGGTGCTGGCACCCCTGCTGTTTGTAGTGCACATTAATGATTTGGACGTGAATATAGAAGGTGTGATCAGTAGGATCGCAGATTGGTGGTCCCGAAATTAGTGAGGAGGAAAGCCTTAGATCCCTGGACGATATAGGTGGGCTGGTGAGATGGGCAGAGCGGTGGTCAATGGAATTTAATCCTGATAAATGTGAGCTGATGCATTTTGGGAGCCCTAACACGACAAAGGAGTAAACAGTGAATAGTAGGACCCTCGGAAGAACAGGGGATCAGAGCGACATTGGTGTAGATGTCCATTGATCCCTGAAGGCAGCAGCGGAGGAAGGTAAGGTACTTAGGAAGGCTTACGGGATATGTGCCTTTATTAGCCGAGGCATAGAATTTAGAATCGGGAATATTATGTTGAAGCTTTATAAAACGATAATTGGGTCACAGCTGGAGTATTCTGTGCCGTTCTGGTCTCCAAACTATTGGAAGAATGTGATTTCACTGGAGAGGATGCAGAGGAGATACAGTATGTGTTGCCTAGGCTGAGAATTTCAGCTATGAAGAAAGACTGGATAGGCTAGGGCTGTTTTCCTTAGAGCAGAGAATGCTGAGGGGGACCTGACAGAGGTAGGCAAAACTATGGATTGTGGAGGTGGGAATAATCGTTTGCCCTGAGAAGTTGTGTCAATATCCAGGGACCATAAATTTATGGTAAGGCGATTTGAGGATTTTATTTTTCACCCAGAGGGGTTTGGAACCTGGAAGCAGAAGTGTTGGTAGAGGATGGAAACTACACAATATTTGACGAGTATTTAGAAGAGCAATTGTAACGTCATAGCAGACATGACTATGGGCCCAGTGCAGGAAAATGCGATTAGAGTAGATAGGTGCAGGTGGCCGGCAGGTACACGATGGGCCGAAGGGCCTATTCCTGCTCTGTGCAAGTCCATAACTATGACTTTATGACTCTATGGAAATTATTCAGCCGTTATTTGATCCCCTGGTTCAGCGATTCCCTAATCCCCTAGTTGAGTGAGTGACTGATTCCTTGATTTATCTGATGGCTGATCCCCTGATTCAATCATTGTCAAATCCCCTGATTCAGCCAATGTTACATCATCTGGTAGAGACAGGGTTCAGAATGTGTCTGTTCCCTTGGTTCTGCATGTGTCAGATCCTCTGGCTCTCCCAGGCTCAGGCCCTCCAAGTATTTAAATAACCAGGAAATCTATGTATTTACGCAATATATTTATTGTGCACAATAGTTATTTGCAGTAGAACAAGCTGTTATCTACACCAAGGCTTTATTTATAGCTCATTTTGGGAGAAGAATGAATTGATTTAAAAAGGAGGAGGAGGTGCAGGAGGTTCTTATCCTGGGGATTTCGGGTTCATTCAGGGTCTGGACAGCAACAGTTGACTCTGCAATTCTGTCAACAGGTGGCAGGCACATCGGGAGACTTGGAAACATTTTGGACATTCCAGGCGTAAGGTTGAAAATTCCGATGTGCGATCTCGGAGCTGCTGTTGCTCATTACTTAATAACTCGTCATTCGTTGCATCGGAGCTCACCATTTCAGGTAATCTAAAACTAACTGGCGTGATATGCAGGCAAGACAATAACACAAGTGTTACTGTATCTGGGTTCTGCCCATTCTCCAGTAGGACAATCAATGTGTCTTTCATTCTCCAAGACATTATTTTCGCTTTCAGGGATTTCCAGGGCTCTGACACAACCACTCGGCAACAGGACAGGCGTTCAGGAAATCCATCAAAAAACTTCCACCACCATGTCTATGAACTGCAGAATGAAACCAGCGGAACTCTCAACAGTCCAGTAAAGAAGGAGATCGTAGTAACTGCCTGATTGTCTTGAGCTCTAAGGATCTGAGAAACAACTTTGTGAAAATTTAGGAACAGACTGTTGGCTGCATGTTCTGTTATTGCACTGATCAGCAGAACAGATAATTTGGTGAATATTAAATACTGCATTTTTTCTCCATTTGTTGAACTATATGTCTCTGTAAATTGTTGCACACAGTCTGCTAACGTTTAGAAAGATCTGAAGTCAAAGTGACCTTGCAAAATTATGCAAAACGAGTTTTCTCACTTTAAGACTTTTGCTGTGCAAATTTCACTTAAATCAACCAAGACTAAACATTGATGAGCAGGCAACTAATGCATTTATTTACAGGGAATATATCCCGCTTTAACTTCATAACTAAAAGGAAAAAACTCACTCCGAGTTAATACATTGTAGAGACTCTCTATATTCATGTCGCCCTAACCTTAAACCTGGCGCATTCCAGCTCTAACAGGAACCCTTTTCCCTTCTTCACCGAGGTGAAACAAAGTCTCTATCATTCAAACCTTTGAGCATAATCGACTGAAATTCCCTTTGAAGATTCCCTCTGGTGGTTCCAACATCTTTAACTATTCCCAGTCAGTGGTTCTGTCGAGTTATCTGTTTTGTCATTATCTGAAAAGCAGTCCTTCTCTTCTGCATGGCGTTGAAGCGCCTGGTGTTGTCCTTCTTTCCTCTGCCACTTCCGGTCTGACTGATTCTGAGATTTTGAAGTCTGTACTCATCAAAGCACATGTTACTTCTTCCTTTGTGTCAAGGTGTAAAGCTCACCACTGACTTTCAGTAGGATTGAACCTGGGCCCCAGATATCCATGTCAAGCAGATCACAATGCCCTGTCTCCTGGAAGAGTTCTATACAACTCCACGCTTTCCTCCATTCCAGGGCATTTTTGTGTTGCTTTACTTTGGAAGCGAAACTTTAGATCATAACTAACTTATAACATTTACGTGCCATGATAGTTGGATGATTCAACAGCAGCATCACTATTTTTTTCAAGTTCTGATTTGAAGCCCAACATGTCAGAGTTTCCAACTCCGCGGCTGAGATTCAGTATCAGCAGCAACATCATTAAGCTGGGAGTGATTAAGAAAGTAACTGAGATAAATAAGTCGTGTGATGAATATTAGGGGGATGAATGTGTTGAACGATCCTGCCAATTCGTGTTTATTGAGAATCTCATGCTGCTCATTGCCAGGGATAATATTTCTCACGGATGGATTAGTTATTTTCCAAACAGCTGCTTAAAAGCACTCACTGCACAGTCTCAGCCCCTTTCCCACTGATTTTCATAAGTGCATGATGAACTTGTCTGAATGGATGTGGGAAGGGACAGGACACAACTGCAGCTGTAGTGTCTGAGGTCAAAATCGTCACACAATGTAGAACCCAATGTTTCATACCCTGGAAAGGAACAGACTTCAACTGAACCCTCAGTGTACCAAGTATGCCTGAGACCTGGTTCTGAAGTTCACTGCGTCGTTGTAAAAAGCTGATTTGCATTTGCAAGCACAGTGGCTAAACAGGAAGACCTGGGGAGTTCGAATACTTTCTTGCAGAATGGTCGTCCCACAAAGCTGTGCTATCCAGCTAAATACGGCCAACTAATGGCTCCTCCCTGTGTGGGTTTCGGCGCCACCGTGCAACTCCGAGCACTTCTTCAATGATGTGAAAGTAGCAGCCAGTACGGTCGAGGGCTGTAGACACAAAACTAGGGGGCAGCCGAATGTCGATGACCGGCATTGGATGCTCCCGGATTGGCTTCAGCCATACCCATGGCCCACAACCCCCCAAACCCGACCGTCCACCAGCACCAGCAAAACGGTTGAATCTGGCTTTACCTGTGCCACACATTCCGCGCTCTTGTCACTTCACTCCCACGCCAGGATGTGCCGAGACCTTCGGGTAAATTACTGCCTCATCTGCTATATCTCACAGGCACTGACAATCCTGCGATTTGATCTGCAATACAGCGTGTGTATGAGAGTGCAGTGGTTGATTGGGCTTCCCCACATTTCTCTTGAGCTGGGGAAATGATTTTCAGTGGATACTCACTCTCCATTTTGATAAAACATGTGTTAAATTAGTGTTGATGCAATACTTTGTCTCTCTGTCCAAAGGAGGGGGTGTTCGGCTTCTATCATTTTCAGCATTTCCGCCAATTTTCCTTTAGGGATTTTTCTTCACGGTTTCCAGTTGGGAACTCACTTTGTGCCGTGGGTGCCTCCGTGTTGCTGAGCAGTGAATCGTCTTCCTCCATTTGACCTGCATTTCAGTCGGTGGAATGGGCGAGACCACACCCGCAGGAAGCGCTAACTCACTAGCACCGTCACACGGAGCCGTTTCCTCTGCCTGACGTGGGACAGTCACGATGGTGTCAGACACATGCAGACCTCCAATAGGAGATTCCACAACCCCTACCCCACCAGTCCTTGAGAAACTACCTTGCTGTGGATCAGCCTGGCCCACCTCATAAAGCTGCTCTAACTCACACCACCCCACTTCTCCAGAGGTGGAGATGTCACGAGTCTCCACGGAAGGTCCCAGTGATCTATCGGAGGACATTCTTCCTCCAAAACATCTGAATTTTGATGCCTGTCTTTAACTGCTCTCAGCTTGACTGCAGCCTCCATCACTTTAGCACAAAGCAATCGGCCACACCTCTTTCAGCATGTGCGACACAATCTGGGGTGGCATTTCTGTGTTCCTTCACTCCAGCACCAGGAGGTGCCCCGATCGTTGGGCACGACTCAGTCTCTGACTGAGACATTGATAATCTCCCGAGTCCACCTGGAAGGCAGCTTCCCTATGGGTATTTAACAGGAATCTGTTAAAATCCTATCCATGGTGGCTCAATGGGGCAGTGGCTGCCAACGTGTTCCCGTTCATCTAGGACAATTAATGCAGTGCTGATTAGGTTACCTCTGGCTTTTATCGAGCAATGGATGTTGGAGGGGTGGGGGGGGGGCGCGGTTGTGGGGTGGGGGGGGGGGGGCGTGCGGCATTGCGAGGGTGGGGCTGCGTGCGGGTGGTGGAAGGGGCTGACGTGTCCCCTGCTTTAATTTTCAGTATGAAACTTACTGTTTTCCGTGAGTGCCTTGATGCCAGTGACCAGTGAATTATCTTCCTTCTTTTCCCTGGTCTTGACAACATGGCAGCGGAGCAGATAAAGCACTTTGGACAGCAAGCAAAGAAATGGTTCCTACAATTGTTCAACCACTGCCTGGCATCACACATGTTACCTAATATTTGGCAGAAGTCACAGGTAGTAGCCATATTAAAGCCCAGAAAAGATCCCTCAGATCCTAAGAGTTTTCGGCCAATTTCACTGCTTTGCCACACCAATAAGATGTTTGAATCCCTGATACTCAATAGGATAGCACCATCTGTAGATGAGAAGATCATTCCAGAGCAAGCAGGTTGCCACTCCGGCCAATCAACAACAAGCCAACTGCTCAACCTCACACAACACATCGAAGATGGTTTTGATCAAGGGATGGTAACAGGTGCTGTTTTTGTAGACCTGTCAGCAGCATCCGATACAGTGAACCATAGACGTCTCCTCTGCAAGATCCTAGAGATGACAAAAGATATTCACTTAACAGAGCTGTTAGAAAGCATGCTTCAGAATCGCTGGTTCGATGTTTAACTAGGTGGGTAGTGCAGCAGGTGGCGTATTCAGAAGAATGGTCTTCCTCAGGGAAGCGTGCTTGCACCGCATTTGTACAACATCTACACGACTGACCACCCTATAGAAGGTGTCACAGGGCGTTTAATATATGCGGATGACTGATGTGTCACTGCCCAAGGCACTGATTTTAACATCGTGGAGAAAACGCTTTCTGAGGCCTTGGAGGGACTAAGGTCGTACTATGAAGAAAACCACCTTCGCACAAACCCATCAAAGTACAAGTTTGTGCATTCCACCTCAGAAACAGTGAAGCCAAATGCCAGGTTAAAGTAACCTGCTGTGGAGCAACACTGACGCATTGCGAGCACCCTATCTACTTAGGCGCCACCCTTGACGAATGACTCACCTTCAAGAACCACGTTGAAAGGACAAAGGGAAAAGTGAGCGCACGAAGCAACATCCTGAATAAGCTCTTTAACACAAAATGGGTAGCAAGCTCGAAAACGTTGCGAACCAGTGCACTTGCTCTTTGCTATTCCACTGCCGAATATGCCTGCCCTGCATGGGAAAGATCTTCTCAGTCTAAGAAGATGGATGCCGTTCTGAATGCAAGCTGCCGACTTATCACAGGTTGTTTAAAACCAACAAACACCAATAGCCTACATATCCTGGCGGGTACCTGACATTGGAAGAACGGTAGCCGGCAAAAAAGAGCGACTCTGTTAAACATCAGATGAGAGGCACCCTCTACATGGTAATTCACCTACACCCAGCCGCCTAAAGTCACGGAAGAGCTTCATGAACAGTGTTGTTCAATTACAATCAACCCCATCTGAAGCCCGGATATAAAAGCAAAAAACTGCGGATGCTGGAAATCCAAAACCAAAACAGAAACAGAAATACCTTGAAAAACTCAGCAGGTCTGGGAGCATCGGCGGAGGAGAGCACAGTTGACGTTTCGAGTCCACATGAACCTTCAACAGAACTGAAATCCGCATCGCCTTGTGGAAAGACCGGCTCCCTGGTCTCGAACAAAACCCAGCGATGGAAATTCTACCGGATGAAAACCTTCCCCTAGGATCTAATTGCAACTGGGCAACCTGGAAGTGCATTCACACACTTAGGACGGGTGTAGGTCGTTCAAAGGCGTCAGTCAGCAAATGGGTCTGTACAACCAGTCCGACAGCTTGCGAATGTGGAACTGAGATACATACTATGCAACATCTGCTGCGATGCCTATCGCTAGAGGAACCCTGCAGTGTTGCAGGCCTTGCCGAATTCAACAACAAGGCGCAAAAATGTGTCCATTTCTGGCTGGGCCATGTATAGACTGTCCGTGGACACGATAACGATAAGAATTTCCCTGGTTTGTTGCTGCAGATCATGGAGGAGTCCTCTCCTTTAGGTGTTTCAGACTCACTATAGTTTCATTCTCGAATCGGGGGGCACCAAGACATATGGAGAGATTTCCATCATGTCTCCCGTCTCACAAAGTCTTAGAGAAGCTATTGAGCCCATCCAGCTGGCCGCTTGTGGATGAAATTAAAAATGCTGGGTAGGTAAATACAGAGGACGAAAGTATTAGATTTCAGGAAGATATAGACGGGCTGGTCAGATGAGCTGATCAGTGGCATATTGAATTTAATTTGGATAAATATGTGGTGATGCACTTGAGCAGGAGAAACAATGCACAGGAATGCACGATGAATGCAAGGACCCTGGGATGAACCGAAGATGAGAGGGAGCTTGGTGTGCATGTCCACCCGTCCCTTAAGTTAGCGGGACAGGTAGGTAAGTTGGTTAAGACGGATATGGGATTGTTGCTTTTATTAGCCAAGGAATAGAATACAAGAGCAGGGAGGTTATGCTGGAACAGTATAAGACACTGGTTAGGCCACAGCTTGAGTATTGCATGCAGTTCTGGAGTCCGCATTATAGGAAGGTTGTGGCTGTACTGGAGAGAGTGCAGAGGAGATTTAACAGGGTGTGCCTGGGGTGGAGAGTTTTAGTTATGAAGAGAGACTGGATAGATTGAGGTTAATTTCCCTGCAGCACAGGAGACTGAGGAGGGGCATGACTGAGGTGTATAGAATTATGAGGAGCATAGATAGGGATGACAGGTAGAGACTTTTCCCCTTGGTGGAGGGATCAATTACCAGCGGGAATAGATTTACTGTAAGGGGCAGGAGGTTTATAGGGTATGAGATGGAGAATTTATTTTCACCCAGAGGGTGGTGCCTGAAAGGGTTGTAGAGACAGAAATCCTCTTAATATCTATGAAGTGTTTGGATGTACACTTGCGATGCTCAGGCATACAAGGCTATGTGCCTAGTGCTGGAAAATAGGATTAGAATTGTCAGGTACTTGTTTAATTGGCGCAGGCTCGATTATCCGAAAGGCTTGTTTCTGCTCTCAAGGCCTCTATTATTTTATGACTTGTATATCCGAAGGTATCGCCATCCCACAGAACCACAACCCACCACTTGAAAACTCACAATGACCTGCTTAACTTGTCAATGCAACCGTGACCATGTCACTCGGCTCCACTCCCACAATCCGTCTCCCTGGAGCATTTTTTTCATCTTCTCTCCAACTCCAACTTCAGATCCAGATAAAATAGCATGCTCTCTGCACCTGAATGGCAGGAACTTCCAACTTCCCAAACTCAAAGGCTACATGCCGAGCCACCACGGCAATTGAGGCTTTTGCATTGTTGTCATATTGGACCAGATTTCCACCTGTTTCCTCTTCATGGAGCACCAGCTGTTCCAACCCGTAAACCGTCGGGGAAGTGGGGATGGAAATCATTGTTTCCCAGAACCTTCCATGTCTCCAAATGTAAATGAACAATGTGGTCATGATCATGACTGACAGTGCGGGGATACAATGTTGACCGACAGTAGTACCTGCCTGCAGAAATAGGAGGCCAACAGAGCCCACAGATACTTTGATGCAGGGCTTGTGGACAACACAATCACTGGGAACAGATGCACGGGGGCAAAGAAAGAACACGGTCAACAAATTATCAGCGGCAGAGGAACAGGGCGAATGTGGAAGAGAAGAAATCAAAAACTCCATTCCCTAGGAAACGGCGATGGGGTTGAAGGTACATACGAGATCGGAACTAAACAACTGAATGACATTTATAGACGTGACTTTTCCTGGACTGAAGTAATTTACAAAACTACTCAGACCTGGATAAGATGGGAAATACGCTCATAAGCATTAATCCAAAGCTTAAAGCCAGAGCACCAAGAAATGTAAAAACGTTCACGCTAAAACCAGGAAATATTTGCTGAAAGTTTGAAAGGGAATGGTTCCCCGAAGAAAGATCCAATGAAAGCCAGGAAACTTACTTTGACGGTCTAAGGTGGAACTGATATTTCATAGCTGGGGACGCGCAAAGTGAAAGGGTCCAAAAGGAAGTGACGTTAATTGAATTTTATATGCCACTGAAACAGATGGACCTGCTATCCGGGGGTTGAGCAGTTGTGAAAAGCTGTATCTGATCGCAGCAAATCAAGAAATGAATAATGCGTCACTGAGGATTGAAAAGAATACATTCATTGAAAAAACGTCCTACAAGCTGATGAAATAAACCTCTCGCCCAATAGGACCAAGAGTGTGAATGCTCTGAATATTTTGAGTATCACATGATGATTGATCAAAAGAATATCACTGTTTCATTCCCAGTGTAAATTACCAACAGAGCTGAAAGGAAGCTTGAAAGTGATCTCCAAGAGATAGAGAGAAGAAAATAATACCCAAGTCAGTCACCGAGCCTAGAGATTGATAAATTCCAATGCTGTCAGAGAGAGGGCAAATGGGCGAGTGAGTATTTGCCTGGATCCCAAAGACCTAATTCAAACAATAAAGAGCTCTGACTACGTTATTCCAACAGTGCAAGAGACCATACCAGAACTGGCAGGTGCCAAAGCTTTCAGCAGCTTGATACCAGATATGGCGACTTGAACGTGAAGCTTGATGAGGAATCTTCACTCCTGACATCATTCAACACACCCTTTGGGCTGTTCAAATTCCGTCATCAATCATTTGCCCTTTAAGTGAGCACCGATGTGTTGGAGCAGAAATCAGATTTAAACAGGGGATGCCATGGTGCAGTCAGCATAACTGATACCCAGCTCTATGTGTGAATCATAGAACGGTTTCAGTACAGAAGGAGGGCATTCAGCACTGGATGTGAAAGTGCGCTGCAGGAGCAATCTCACTACTGCCACTTGTCCACCCTTTCCCCGAAACGCAGCAAATATTTTCCCTTCAGCTTCCCGTCCCATTTCCTCTCAGAAACCAAGATTAAACTTTGCTCCACCTCTTTCTCGGACAGAACATTCGAGACCCCATCTCCTCACGGTGTTAACGGGGTTTTCCCCATGTCATCTTTGCTTCATTGGAAAACAAATTAACCTAATGCCAACTGATTTTCATCCCTTCTGCCAACGTGAAGAAAAACTATCTTCTCTGTTTCGTTCAGTCATGATTCAGGTCACATCTACATCGTCTCACAAGCTTCTCTTCTCCTTGAACAACGCCAGTTCCTCCAATCTATTCACTTAACGGAGGTTCCTCATCGCTGAATCCATTCTCTTCTAATCTTCTCTACTCACTTTGATCTCCTGACATAACGATGGTAGTGCTTGAACTGCAGGCAGTTCAGAGATGCTGATTCCAGTGATGAAAGCGTTGTCTCATGAACAAATTTTCAGCTCTTTGAACTGCTGCATATTGGAATTCAGAGTCACCTTGGAACAGGTATAATTCCGAGAGGCTTTGAATCGGTGGCTGCTGAGAGGATGTTTCCCTTTGTGACGGAATCAGAACAAGTGGCACAATTTAAGAAGATGAGTCAGGCATTTAAGACGGAGATGATGAGGAATTCCTTGTTTCCCAGGTTCATTAATTCCCTTCCCCAGTGAGCAGTGGAAGCCGGGACATTGATTTTATTCAAAGCTGAGTTCGACAAGGGAACGGTGAGCATTGGGGGTACAGAAGCGGAAATGGAGCAGAGCTTTGTAGATAAGGGCACAATCTGATCAGCGATGACCTGATTAAATGGCGGAGTTGGCTCGAGGGCTCTAGTATCCTTCTCCTACTCCTATTTCTAAAGCCATTAATCGTTTTTGATATCTGAGTTCTTTCAACAGGAAATGACTTAAACCATCTCACACCACAGTTGATGTGATAAGGGCGGATATAGTGTGGGGAATGGAGAGTAACTATGTTGTGCAGCTTGAATGGTTCTTTTTGATGTTGAATTTAGAAGCTGCAGTTCATACTTGAAGCCATTTCCTCCTGCCTCTGCCACTGAACTGGGCTTTGGGAAGAGGGCGACTGCGCATTATGTCATTTCACCTCCTAACCACTACGTGGCGCTCTAAACTTTCCCGGGACCTCCTGTGTCTCTCTGGTCCTCCCAGTGTTAACTGTTGCCCTCCCGCTGTATCTACCGCTGCTCTTTGTCGAACCCTGGCCACAGGTCGGTAGCAATGTCCTCCTGGCTTCAGTGTTTTATTGCAGGCATTTATTTTAAATCGACAAAGAGAAAGGAAGATTCGACTCTTCAGAATGGAGAAGGAACTGGAACTCTGTACCGTCAAGGAGCTAAATAAGAATAATAGTGATAACAATTAAATGAAAAATGAGAAGCAGCAATATTGTTGCGCATGTGCAGTCGGTTCAGTCACCCAGAGTGCAGTGCGGCCCTGCTAACTAATAGAAGGCTTTCACATCCGCAGCGGATTGTGGGAACAGCGGCCGCCATTGCACTATCAACAGTTAGGACAAATAGAATTCTTTTAGTGAGTAACGAATTAAGTAATTGGGACAATGAGGTGGCCATTCGGGCATTGGAGTTAGTACGGCATCCAATAAGTTCATGGTTGAATTTCTGCCTGAAAGCACTCACCCTCATAAACATACACAAAAACAGACTCACTCCCACACGCTCGGGATATTAACGTGCATAAAACACACGCGCAAACAAAAAACACATCCAGATAAAACACACAAACTCACACACACACACGCCCACATAGACAAACACAGGGTAAGATTGAGCAAGTGTGTATCTGTGTGTGTGTGAGAGTGCGGTGCAAATATATTACTTTGTATCTGACAGCCTGTGAGTGTGTGTGTGTGTGACGGAGAGTGTGCGAGGCAGAGCTTGTGATTCAGTATGACGATGACTTTGTTTATTTGTGATTCAGGAAGAATGTGTTTATGTGTTTGTATGAGTGCGGTAATAGTGTGTGTGTAAGAGTGTGTCATTTTGAGATTGCGAAATTGAGTTTGTAATTATGTGAAAGAGTGCGTGATTGTGTGAATGCGTTTCTGTGTATGGTGGGGCAGCAGGGTGTGTGAGATTTAGAGTGCTTGAGAGAATGTGTGAATGTGCGTGTTAGTGAAACTATTAGAGAGGGAGAGTGTTTCTGAATGTGTTTGGGATTCCCTGTTGATGCACATGAGTGCTTCTCTGCAAGAGTTTGTGAGTGTGATATTATTATGCGTACAAGTGTGAGAACAGAAAAGCTTTTGTGAGGCTGTGTGAAAAAGTATGTGAATCTGCGTGTATGTCTGCTTGTGAGAGATAGAGAGTGAGAGTGTCAGTGTGTGTGAGACATTGAGTATATGATATTGTGACTGTGTGACAGAATCTGTGTGTGTGCATGTTGGGTTGTGTCTGTGCGCGTTTGAGTCTGTGTGAGTGAAAGTGTGTGCGTGTGGGTGAAAGAGAATGTGTGGCATTGTGATAGTGTGATATTGAATGAGTATTTGATTCTGGGAGTGTGCGTGTGTGACGGAGTGAGTTTGTTCTTGAGATTAATGTGTGAGTGCTCCTGTGAATGTGTGTGAGGAAGTGAGTGAATGCCTGTGTCTGTGAGAGAAAAATGTGGAATACAGAGTGTCTGTGATTGTCTGCCTGTGTAAGTGTGTGCATGTTGTGTGTGTGTGAGTGAGAGAGAAAGAGATAGAGAGATGTGAACAGTGTGGGATTGTATGAGCATGAGATTTCGTGAAAATATGTGAGAGAGAATTTGTGTGTGAGTGTGATTGTGAGGAAAAGTGTGAGTGTACGTCAGTCTATGAGAGCCTGTGTGTGGGAGAGAGAGAGAGAATGTGTGACGTTTTCACAGTGTCAGATTGAGTGAGCTCGGGATTTGAGTCCGTGAGTGAAAATGTGTCTGTGAGTGTGTGTGTGGGTGGATGAGTGTATGAGGGCCAGTGTGAGTGTATGATACTGTGACTGAGCGCAAGCGGGATAGTGCATATGTTTGAAAAAGTGTTTTTGACAATTTAATAGTATGAGATCGAGTGAACATCTATGGCTGCATGTTATTGTTGTGCGTTTTTGTGTATGTGCGTGTGTGAGTGTTTATGTTTGTAATTGAATGAGTATGTGTTTGTGTATGTGTGTGTGTGTGTGTGTGTTTGTGTGTGTAATTGAGTGAGTATGTATTTGTGTATCTGTGTGTGTGTGGGTTTGAGAGAGAAGCCGGGATTTTCCACGCCGGGCTTGAGTGTTCTCATTCCTTTTCCTATTTTTTGTTCATGAGCACACTCCCTATATTCAGTGGGACAACCCAGGCTGGGTCTATGCCACCCAGAAGCTTATGCACACAGGGACGAATCACCCTTTGACCGAGTGCTTGTGAGCCTCGTGTGAGAAGCCTTCTATGGATGCTTGTCGTTTGCCCTTCACACACGCCCCGATTGCAAAGCTTTGGTTTAACCAAACGACATGCTCCAGGGCTACTTCAGCTGTATGTCGCTGGAGAGTTCACCTCAGCGATGTGACTGCTGCTGGAGAGAGCACCCGAGTGATGTAACTACAGCTGGAGAAACCGCATGAGTGATGTAACTACTGCTGGACAGAACAGCCGAGCTATGTAACTACTGCTGTAGAGACCACCCGAGCGATAAAACTATTGCTGGAGAGACCACCCGAGTGATGTGACTGCTGCTGGGGAGACCAAACGATCGAAGCGACAACTGCTGGAGGGTCCATTGGAGCCATGGCTGATAAAATCAGCAGCACATGGTGCTCAGGAAACCACCATGCCCAAAGTTCTCAATCGTTCTCAATGCCCATGAGCTCTTCCAGGCCTCCATCCTGTCTAGTCCTGAAATTTGGCCCGTGCATGTTCCGGACCGGCGCGATTTCACACTTTCAAGCGTGTGGGGCGGGCGGTCGTTGGCTGGGAGGGCGGTAATTGGACAGAATCGGTTCACTCTGGCAGGTTACACTACAAATATGGACTTTTCATTCCAATATGCGAAAAACATTCTCATCTATATCGTTACAAAATTACTGGTCAGAATGAGTTCATGTATTTGTGCAGGAGTAACAATTTTTAATTTCAAAATGCTGTAAAACTCCATTGATAAATATTTAATTCATGCAAAATGAAGGATTCCATTCAGGTCCCCTTGCTGCTGTCCACATAATTATTTCCTGTAGCTTAAATGTGTTCCATGTTGAACAATTAAGTTGCAAACTACGTGTTTAAATCCAGCAGTCTGCTGGTCCCAGCTGCCCGGCAGCATCAGTTGTGCCTTGGGTCGAGATGCACATGGATTTTTTATCTCTTTGGCACAAGATCAATATCTACATTTTTGGATATGTAAGTTTTGAAATCCAAGAATTCGAATTGTTTACAAGCTTTGAACGGGATGTATCTTTTTAAGAATGACACACGTTCACAAATGCTTACGTGAGAAATTCTGCTCAGTGCACCAGGACTGAGTTCCATGAATTTGGCTAAAGTTTGCTGCAAGGATAGCGATCTGCCCTCAGCATAATGTACATCCAAAGTGATACATTTGGTAGCTTATTATTTGAGGACATCATCGATGATGTTGCTTTCCAAACATCACGAAAGAAAACGTTTCAATGTTTTCGATTCATATGATCTGCAAACAGATTTGCTGCAGTTTGTATTACTGCTTCCTCTTAATAAGCTGTTGATTGGTCTAACAGCTTTTCTGTTTGTGTCGTCAAAAGTTTCATTTTTACCAAATAACAAATCGTGAACGTATTTTGATTTGAAATTATTATCTAATGCAAACAGTTATTTTGTAAGATGTATTTTAGTTCCAAATAATGTGATATTTGTGCCTTTACTGTTGCAAATTTGCAAAGATAACATTTTCAGTCCACATTCTGTGAGCATTCGAACGGAAACCTTTTACGGAATGGGCCGTTTTCAGCTTGACAGACCTCAGCGTCTCAGAATGTCTTAATCAAGTCCTGTAAGTGACATTCATAAGACACGTCTTTGACTTCTGTAGACCTGGCTATTTCTTTGTGTTTCTATTCAAAACTCACTGACTTTATATTTCATGCCATTGAGCTTATTTCAGATCTGGAAAACGTTAGGCAATTAAGAGGTTTAAGACAGGGTGAAGTTGGGATTAAATGGGCACAATGAGTGTCTGTGATAAATTGGAGAAAGGAGAATGGAAACTGTGTAAAACATTAGTTTACCAAAAAATGATATATTTTATTCATCAAACATCTCAAGGTGCAGTACATGACTGTTCCATAATGGAAAAATAATGCGGATGCTGAAAATCTGAAGCAAAAAACATATGCCTGGAAACTCAGCAGGTCTGACAGCATCTGTGGTGAGAAAGGCAATATTAGTGCATCGACTCCGCATGACAACTCTTGGGAGCTCTGAAAAAGAGTCATACGGACTCGAAAATTTAACTCAGTCTTTCTCTCCACACATTCTGTCAGGTCCGTTGAGATTTTCCAGCATTTTGTTTGTTTTTTGTACATGACTGTTCCACTTTGACTAATAGTGTATTAACGTTCAATCTCTTTTGATGCAACATGTGTTACTATGATAATTTTGAACACTTACAAACTGGTTAGGCTTATAATTCTCGTTTCACAACAAGCACTGCCTTGTACGTTTTTTACACAGAGATCAGATTGATGGCAGAACATTAACAAGGTTTTTCCTGAATAAAAAAAATAGTGTGTGCAACTCTCTCTCTCTCTCTCACTCTCTTTCTCTCTCACTTTCACATTCTCTTTCTCTCTCTTCCACACACAGACACAGGAAGACGAACTGGCTGACAGACACAGGCACCTACACAAAACAGGTTCACCATCAGTGCTCTCCCACTGTAGGATGCTGTCATGTTCACATGGCACAGAAACACATTGCGTACACGCACACACGCAGATCGACAGGCAGAGAGATGTACACTCGCTCTCTCACATAGACACACACATATAAAGAGACACAAACGTACAGGCGGACAGAGACCTAAATAGATGCGTGCACTCCAATAGGCACGCACAAACATACACAAACACATACACACATGCACACAAAAATCATACATGCAGACAGCCATACACACAGGCAGACATATGCTCAAATACGCACCCACGCAAATATACGCATGCACGTACACATAGACGGACAGGCACTCAGGCAGGCACAGATGCACACAGCCACAGACATACGCACAAACACACACACACATATACAGATTGTCACACACATTCGCACACACAGACGGACAGAGACATAAATAGACATATTTACTCACACAGTCAAATCACACACGCAAACAAAACCTCACCATCAGCAATCGCCCTTGGCTGGGGTTTATCATGACCGCGGGCGCACGAACACACACACACACACACAAACACTCACACACACACACACACACACACACAACACACACAAACACACACACACACACACACACAAACACACACACACACACACACAAACAAATAGATGCTAAATAATTAAGATCAATTATACATTCTAGCTTAAATAGACATTTGGTTGCTAAGTTGGCCTTCAGACCCTATGCAGAGGAATACAATTGTACGTGTTTCTTTTATTGGGCATAATAACTGATCCACAGGTTATAATGCTCGATCTGACTTGTAAAATTTAACTTGATAGCCAACACACAGACGGATAAATTGAGTGCAAATCGTGAATTGGTCATGATAACTAATATAAAAGATATAAAGTAAAGCTAATTGTTGTATTGGTCTTGAAAGCATTACAAGGGAAGAAAATAAATGTATACTGGTATTTCAGCTGATAAGCAGCTAAATCAGAAGATTTCTGAACTGTGAGGAGGGTAGAATTGCATTTCCAAAGGGCACGGACAAGTTAGTGGAATGGATAGGCAGGTGGTAGGTGAAGTTCAATGCAAATAGATGCGAAATGCTTCATTTTAGTAGCGAGAACATGAGGAGAGACAGCACAAAATGAAGGATACTTCTCTGAAGGGGGTATGAACAGAAGGACAAGCCAATGAAGATGGCAGTAAATTTTGAGAAATCAGTAACTAAAGCAAGGCTGTATTTATCGTAAAATAGAGTATAAGTGCAAGTAAGTTAGTTGAACTTGCATAAATCACTAGTTTGGACTCTAGTTGAAGTATTATGTCGAGATCTGGGCAAAGAATGTGAAGTTACTGTATAGAGGACAGATAAGCTTCACGATAACGTTTCCACGTTTGAGCTTGGAGAAGTTACAGGGATTGGTGTTAGGTCCCATGCTGTTTGTGCTGTATATAAACGATTTAGAATTGAATGCAGGATGGTTGATCATTAAGGTCGCGAATGACACGAATATTGCTGGTGTGGAAAATAGTGCATAGGATAGCCCTTGATTAAAAGATAATATAGATGCGCATGTCAGATGGGCTGATAGTTGGCAAATGTAATTTATTCCGGATAAGTGTGAGGTGATTCACTTGTGCTGGTCAAGCAAGGCACCGGAGTACACGATGAATTGTACCTGGGAGGAGCCGAGAATCAGAGGGTCCTGGGTGTGCATATCCTCAGGTCCCTTAAGGTAGCGGAACATGTAGATAAGCTGGTTAAGATGACATATGGGGTACTTGCCGATATTAGATGAGGCATAGAGTGTAAGAGCAGGGAGGTTATGCATGAACTATATAAAACACTGTTCAGGGCCACAGTTAGAATATTGCGTACAGTTCTGGAATCTGCATTATGGGAAGGATGTGATTCAACTCGAGAAAGTACATAGGAGATTTACCAGGTTGTTGCCTGGACTGGAGAGCTTTAGTTACAAAGCGAGATTAAATAGACTGGGTTTTATTTCCCTGGAGGAGAGCAGATTGAAGGGGGATATGTTTGAGTGTATAGAATTATGAGGTGCATAGATGTGGAGTCAGGAAGGAGCTCTTCGCCTTGGTGGAGAGATACATAACCAGTGGGCATAGACTTATGGTAAGGGGCATGAGATTTAGTGCGGAGGTGAGGAAGAATGTTTTCACCCAGAGGGTGTTGGGCATCTGGAAATCATTGCCTGAATGAATGTTTGAATCGGAAAACCTCATAACATGTTAGATATGTTTGGATGTGCACTTGCGTTGCCATGGCATACAAGGCTATGGGCCTGGTGCTGGACAATGTGTTGAGAATAGATAAGTACTTGTCTGACTGGCGCAGATTCGATGTGCCAAAAAGGGCCTTTTTCTGTGCTGTAGACCCCTATGACTCTATGAATCTAAGTTAGGATTGTTTTCCTTGAAGAAGCGGAGGCTGAGAGGATATTTGATCTGCCTGTTTAGAATCATGAGTGAGCTTTATTAAACAAGGGGAAAGGGTTCATTTTCGTGAAAGCACTCAGAGTGAGGAAGCTCAGTATTAAGTTCGTCAGGAAAAGAAGCACTGATAACATTAACTTTAATGTTTTCACACTGCGAGTGTTTTGGATCTGTAAAACAGTGACAGAGAGCTGTTGGAGGCAAGTTAAAATGAAGCATTCATTCGGGAATTAGACTGTTATATGAAAATGAAGAAAGTGTAGGTTATGGGGAGAAGGTTGGAGAATAGAACTTTGTAAGTTGATCATTGAGAGATTCGGTGCAGACACGATGGGCCAAATGGCCGCCTTCAACTTGGTAACAGTTCTGTGATTCTGTCATTTAACTTGATCCTTCCATTTCCCTGTGTCCCTCCTATTTCAATCTCTGAATTTCTGCATTTCGGTTCCAGCTTTAATTAGAATCAGTGAAATATAGTTGCACTGCCGTAATTCCCAGTTTAAGGATCATTGACCAACCTCGAGCCAGGATCGAGCGTCATGATGGTAGGTTGTTGGTGACCATTTCTGAATCGAAGTAACTGGGCCGGATTTCGATTGGCCAATGATCTGCAAGCAACTCAGCCATTGGCTTACGCTGCTGTCAATCGCAAAGTGGGCAGGGATAGGTATTGCTCAGGTGAGTAAGGCGCTCGACTATTGGTCGGATTTTGAAGCGGGATTTTCATTACTCCAGGAAATTCCAGGGCTGTTGCATCTCTCCGATTGGACAGTAGAGCTGTCACTCTCATGCTGAAACGCTCCACTCGGGCAGGGCAGGTGTCCGTCACACTTTCGGGACTCTCCATTTGTTTGAGGAGCTATCAGTCAAATATTGAACACTGTGTTTGAACAAAACTCCGCGCTAGATGGTGGGAATTGGTTTGTGCTGTTTGATTAATTGAAGTGCTGACTGGCTGATGGGGCTGTCCCTGATGGTGTTCAGCTCCCTGATGGGCTGATACTTCTGTGGTCAATGGTGAAGGTCGCTGATTGGCTGAAATATCTGTGAGTCACTGGTTGCAGCAACGTGAGTGGATGAAGCTGATGCCAGTCAGCTGTTGGAATGAACTGTTCGGCTGATCTGTATTTCAGTCAGCAGTTGTCCCTCCCTGATTGGTTGAGTTCAATGTCGGCGCAGATGAAGAATACCCTGACTGGCTCACGTGACTCTGGGCCAAAATTCTGCAGCTCCCTGAATGGATGAAGCGACTGTCAGTTAGCCAGTAGGTCACCTTGATTGGCTCAAGCAGCTGTCATTCAGCGAGCGGATTTCCCTGAATGGCTGAGGTGGCTGTGGATGTACATGTGATGCTGCTCCAGTGGCTGCCGCGCCTGTCAATTATGGGGCTGATTGCCCTGATTGGCAAAAGCAGCTGTAAGTTAGCGGCGGCAATCTCTGATTGGCTGAGGCGACTGTCAGTCAGCATGCGGAGCTTCCTCATTGGCGAAAGAGCCTGTCCGTCAGTGGCCGGAACTCTCTGATTGGCTGAGGCGTCTGACAGTCAGGTTTTTTTCTTCATTAATTGAATAATTGATGTAACCGGATAATTCACCGTTTTCTTCATCTGCTCTCGGAACTTGGACTGAGTCACAGTGTAAATAAATGTGTTTGTGCAACAACTTAATTTCAGCAGCATAAACCCGACCTTTTGGAAGATATATTCAGGGTCGGTGAGGTCAATTAACTCTCGCACATCAATATAGAAGAATTGTATAACATACACCGACCACAGGAGGATGAAGGTGACGGTTATGGTGAAGAGTAAAATCATAGACTTCCTCCTGCTCTCCATCTCTGGGCCACTGTGACTCTCTCCCTTACTCTGAGCCCTCAGTCCCTTCCGGACTCGACTGGTCACTAAAATGTGTCTGACTATCAGAGCGTTGATCAACACAATTAATCCAAATGGGAGCAAAGGGGTTAAAACCGACGGAAACCAATTAAATCCAACCCATCTAGGATTAGTAAAAACGCTTGGCTTTGCCACACAGCCCCACGGTACATTGTTGATTATCTGTCCAGGTTCCAGTGTAAAGTATTGGGGTATGTTTTTTAAACCGAGGAGGATACCAGTTGTCGCTAGAACCACAGCCGCTGTTTTCCCGGTGCAATATTCTGTTTTCAGCTTCTGGCAACGAATGGCTACAAATCGATCAAAAGTGAAAGTGACGGTGAACCAGACAGAACAGTCCATGGCTGCAACCTGCAGGACAGCGCGAACACGACACACAGGAGTGAGCTCCAGGAAACTCAGTGGGAAATAATATCTATTTATCTTGTTCAGTATGACGTTTGTGATAATGACCAGTAGATCCGCCGTTGCCATGGCCACCAGGTAGCGAGTGGTGCAGGTGGAGAGGCCGCACTTTCCCCGCGACAGGATCACAATTCCCAGTAAATTAACTGTCAGAGAGAGGGGTGAATGTACTGGAAATCATTGATTAAACATTTTCCGTGTCTGAGCCTCACAGGGAGGACAGGATTTCAGCACCAAAATAGAGTTTGGTCACAGGAGGAGAGGCAGGCGACTGGCTGGTGAGTATTTCAGCTTTGAGCTTTGTTTTTAGATTGAAATTAGCAACAGAGTTACAATCACTTATTGATTATTATAAATTTTAGTAATTTAAAAATAGGGGGAAATTAAACAAACAATAAAGGTGAAACAACAAAAAAGAGCCAGACGTGAGCGGGTGTTTAAAGATCAGGAGTTTACCTGTGAGGGAGCGGAGCAGCTGTATAAAGACCAAGAGTGGAGCGGGTGCATATAGAGCAGGAGTTTCCCTGTGAGGGAGCAGAGCAGCTGTATAAGGAGCGAGAGTTGAACGGTTGCATATAGAGTGGGGGTTTACCTGTGAGGGAATGGAACGGCTGTATAAAGAGCAAGAGTGGAGCGGGTGCACATAGAGCAGGAGTTTACCTGTGAGGGAGCAGAGCGGCTGTGTAAAGTGTGTAGCGGAGTGCCCCTTTGAGGGAGCGGAGCGGGTGTATAAAGAGCGATAGCGAAGTTTACCTGTGAGGAAGCCTGTTCTCACACAGGTACAGGGCGGTGCTGGAATTCGAAAGGAGTGATGCCAGGATAATGGAGAGAGCTGGATTGTAGTTAGTGAGTAAGGTGTTTTCTTTTTTCTCCACTTTAAAACTACATTACAGGAGGTAACAGTCAGCGCTTTCGACTTTATTTTGTCAGAAAAAAGCTAAATCATTTTTTTACTTGGCTTAAATTTAGGGAAACAGCTTTTTCTACATAAAAATCAAACAAAACGTATGGCAAAGGGACTCAGTCACGTGATTTGCATGGGGACTCTTCGACAAGCATTGCAATGTGAATGACCACATGTGCAGGAAGTGCCACTGGATTCATCAGCTTGAGCAATGTGTTTCAGAGCGTTAGCGTCAGCTGGAGACACAGCGGTGCATTCGCGAAGCTGAGAGTTATGAGGACAGATCATTTTTAGATGTGGTCACTCAGCAGCTTGAGGAAGTGCGGGAATGGGTGACCACCAGTCAGAAGAAGGGAGGCAGGAATGTAATGAGGAAAGCCACAGGTAAGTAATGAGGAAATCCTATTTTTTTTGTTTTGGAAAAGGGTAAGGGTGAATGTTCCTCTGGAGAGTGCAACCAGTGTCACATTCCAGGCACTGTGGGTATGTTGAATGCACCAGTGGGGAGGGGTAAGAGTGCTAGAGCAATAATGGAAGGAGACTAACTAGTGAGGGATGCAGACAGGAGCTTCTGCAGCTGTAGGCATGACTCCAGAATGCTGTGTTGCGTCCCTGGTAGCAGGGTCAAGGATATCACAGAACACTTGCAGGGCATTCTGAAGAGGGAGGGAAAACTCAGAGGTCGTGGTTCACATTGGTACAAACGACTTAGGTAGAAAGAGGGATGAGGTCCTGCAAAATGAACATAGGGACCTCAGCAGCTGATTAAAAAGCAGGACCTCAAATGTTGCAACCTCTGGATGGCCGGCTTGTCACGTGAAAGTGAGTGTAGGAATATGAGGATAGAGAAGATGAATGCGTGGCTGAAGAAATGTTGCTGGGGGGAGGCCTTCTGGGTCCTTGATCAGGGTATGTTTCTGGCGAAGTTGGCTCCTATACACGTCGGACAGGTTGCACCTGAACTGGCACAGGAGCAACATCTTTGTGGGAAGGTTTGCTAGTGATGTTGGGGTGGGGTTGTTGGGGGAGGGTAAAACTAATTCAGTATTTTTATGTAATGATGAGTGAAGGTAGAGTAGAGGGTGGTGCACAGCCTAATATAGAAGAGGAACTAAGTGAGTCTGGAAGGCAGAGCAAACGTAGACCTGTTAAGGCACAGGGGAGTAATGCAAGGCCGGTTAAGTGCTATTGTAATGAAAAGACTCTTATAAGTAGGGCAGATGAATTGAGGGTGCTGATTAACACATGGGAATATGATATTGTTGCTATCACAGGGACATGGTTGATGGCAGGGCAGGACTGACAGCTCAATATGCCGGGTATAGAATGTTCAGGCATACAGGGGACTGATGGCGACTTGGTGGTGGGGAGTTAAAATGGAAGCCGGCATTTCACGCTTGATCAAGTAGTAAATTAAAGCCTCAAAGAGTGATAGTATTTTAGAAGGTTCCTCAAATGAGGCCATCTGTAGAGAAGTTAATTAGAGGAGGCAATCACTTTGCTGAGGGTTCACTAAATGCCTCCAAAGAGTCAAGGGGGCTAGAGGAGCGGATATGTAGGAAAATCTCAGAGATGTGTAAAAGGGTAATAATAGTAGGAAATTTATATTTACCAGTGTTAACTTGGATAGTCTTACTGTGAGAGGCTTCGATATGGTAGAATTCTTAAAGTACTTGAAAGAGGTATTTTTGAGCCAACGCTAAAGCCCTACGAGAGAAGGGGCGGGACTGGACCTAAACTTAGGAAATGAAGCCAGGAAAGTGGTATAAGTGTCAGTGGGGGAAAGCATTTCGGTGAGAGAGACCATAGTTCTTGCGGTTTTAAGGTAGTTATTGAAAATTACAAAGATGGCTTGTAATTAAAGGTCCTGAAATTGGGGAAGGCCGACTTCAATATTTTATGACAGGATGTCGCCAAAGTGGACTGGGAGCAGCTAATTGTAGGAAAGTCTAGAAGAGACCTGCGGAAGGCATTCAGAAAGGAAATAGTGAGAGTTCAGGGCCAACATGTTCCCGTAGAGGTGAGGGGTAGGACAAACAATTCCAGGGGATACTGGTAGTCAAGGGATATGTAGGATTGAATATGGAAAAAGAAAAGTGACTGATGGTAGATACAGGGTGGTTAAATCAGCGGGGAAGCCCTGGAGAAGCATAAAAAGTGCGTGTGATAGTTATCAAGTAGTTAGGAGAGCGAACAGGTGACATTACTAAACACTGGAGGGAAAGGAAATGGAAAATCCCAAGGCATTTTATAATTATATTAAGGGCATGCGGATAACCAGGGAAAGATTAGGACCCACCAGAGAACAAAGTGGCAGATTGTGCTGTAACCGAAGTACATAGGTGAGGTTATAAATGCTTACTTTTCATCTGTGATGACTGTGGAGAACGACGATGTAGCTGCATAAATCAGGGGGGATCTGGCCATTCGAGGGGTGCCACTGTACTGGAGAAGAGTGAGATAGGAGAAGCGGGGCCGTTAGCAGTGAGAGAGGAGCAGCGGGGCCAATAACAGTGAGAGAGTTAGAGAGGAGCAAGGGGGCCATTAGCACTGAGAGAGTGAGAGAGCAGTGGGCCATTAGGAGCGGGAGAGTGTGAGTGAAACTGCGAGAGAAGCAGCGAGGCTGTTAGCAGGATTTTAGAGGCGGGGGGAAAATCACCCAGAATGATGTTGGAAACTGCAGCACACTGCCTGAGTGGGTGGTACGGGCTGGAACCCTCACAACATTTAAGAAGTATTTAGATGAGCCCTTGAAACGGCATCGCATATAGGCTTAGGGGCCAAGAGCTGTTAAATGGGATTAGAATAGATAGGCACTTGACTCCTGGCACGGTCATGATGGGCCTTAAGACCTGTTTCTATGCTGTATAACTCGGATACACTGTGACCCTCTGACTCAATGAGTGATAGAGGAACAGAGCAGGCATTGAGAGTGGGAGAGTGGGAGAAACAGTGGTGCCAATAACAGTGAGAGAGCAAAAGGAACAGCGGGAACATTAACAGTGAGACAGTGTGAGTTGAGTGAGCGACCATTGGAGCACACGGAGAGAATGGCCACATAGCATTTCTGAGCAGGGGGAGAGTAGAGAGCATGAAACCAAGAGATCATTAAACCTATTAGCTGAAGTAGGCTACTCGGACAACGAATCTGTTCGCCATTTAATGAGGTCATTGCTGACCTGATAATCTTCAACTACACTTTCCTTACATTTGCCAGAGCCTTTTGTTGCATTTTTGATTAAAAATCTGCCTTGAATATTACTAATGACCAAGCCTTCAACGCCATCAGTAATAAATAATCCATTGATTCACTACGATCTTATTGAAGAAATTCCTCCTCGTCTCTGTTAAATAGGCGACACTCTGTGAAAATGCCCTCTGTTCCCCGACCCTCCGCAGGTGGAATCAACTTCTCAGCATCTACCCTGCCAAGCTCCCCAAGAATCTTATTTGTTTTAATAAAGCTGCATCTCACTCTTCCAGACCCCAGTGAGTACAGGTCTAATCTACTCAACCTCTCCACAGAAGAAAATCCATCCTTACCCGTGCTCAATCTAGTGCTAATTCGCTGGGCTGCCTCTAATGTCAGCATATACTTCCTTAGATAAGGGCCCAAAACTGTTTACAGTAATCTAGGCAAAGCCTAACCTATGCTGTGCAAAGTACTAGTACAGCCTCCCAATTTTTCCCTCCATTCCCTTTGAATAAATGCCAACAATCCTGTCGCCTTCCCTATCACCAGCTGAAGTTATATGTTTGTTTTTTCGGGGGGATTCATGCAAGCGGACAGCCAAATCCCTCTGTGCTGCAGCTTTCTGCAGTCTTTCCCCATTTAAATAATATTCAGCTCCTCTATTCTTCGTGCCAACGTGCATTACCTCTCATTTTCCCACGTTATATTCCAGCTGCCAAGTGTTTCCCACTCACTTAAATTATCTGTACCCCTCTGTGGAAACTTTGTGTCATCTTCACCACTTGCCTTCCCACCTACTTTTGAATCACCCATTAAAAAGAGATAATTTAAGATTCCGGAGAGAGGCGATAGACCTTGAAAGAGCAGAGAGGGAAAAGAGCGCGACAACAGCTGTTTGGTGGGTATGTGTAGTCGGTAAAATAAAATTGAAGTCTTTAGTTTGCTTTGTACTCTGTCGGGTGTTTTTCCTCTGAAAATAGATTCTTCAGTATACATTCGGTCCTGCTGTGCAAAAAAATAATAACAATAATGTGCATCTAGGGGGAGATTCTTTAAATGCTAATGTATTTGGTTAATTAATCAATTAAAATACATTAACGACGGCAGGACATCTAATGTGTAGCTGCTGCAGAATGTTGACCTGTTGGACACCAAGTTGATCCAGAGTGAGCACATCAGTAGCAAGAGTTTGCAGCTCGAGAACATTCGGATCCGAGTTAAGGAGCTGGTGTCCGAGCTGCTGACATTGCGCCACATCAGGGAGGGGAAAGTTACCTGAACACTTTGCTCCAGGAGGTGGTCTCAGCCGTCAGATCAGGAAATTAAAATTTTTTCTGGGATCAGGGACAGGAGGGTCTGACCACAGGTGACGTAGGTATGGGGACCAAAGGGGTCGCGTTAAAGGGGCCTTGGCCCCTGCAACTGTTCAACAGTGGCTAGGTTCTTGGAAGATGTGTGGATGAGAGCTGGGACTGCAGGAAGGATGAGCAAACTGACCACAGCACCGTGATACAGGCAGCCATTCAAGCTAGGGGTGGAATTAATAAATTCAGTAGTGGTAGGGGACAGTATAATGGGCGAAGGGTATTGTTCATTGAATGAGTTCCGAAGGCTCTCTTGCCTGCCCGGTGCCAGGACATCTCCACAGGGCTGGAGAGGAACTGGGAGTGGAGGGGATAAATCAACTTGTCACCATCCACGTTGATGCCAGTGACATTGACAGAACAAGAAAGGAAATTCTGCTGAATGAACTCGAACAGTTAGCAGCCAAATTAAAAAGCAAGACATCTGAGATAAATATCTTGGGATTTCAACCTGAACAACGGGCAAACTGCCATAGGAGAAATAAAGTCACGGATTTAAATTTGTGCTCAAAGTTTGGTGTGGGAAAAATGTGTTTAAAGTTTAAGGGGCACCGGCGCCAGTGCTGGGATAGGATGGAGCTATTCCGGTGGGAAGGGCTTCACTTTAAAAATGCAGATTCCAGCGTCGTGGGGAATTGAATAACTGGGGCTTTAGCGAGTGTTTTATGATAAATAGGTGAGCGGGAGTTCTGGAGAGGGGATTTGTAGGTTTAAGAAGCAAAACGATGTGGGAACTTTGCAGGGCAGCTATTTAGGTAATGATATCCAGAATTTGACAGAAAGGGACAGAGTGTAGAAACATAATAAAACACAACAGCAAATTGAGTCAAATGGGGAAATGGTAAAAAAGTGAAAATTCATGCCTCATTACTTAATTGCTGGCTGTATTCAGAACCAAATAAATAAATTAAAGGCATAAATAGAGGTTAATGGGAATGATCTTATAGCCATTCCGGAGACATGGTTACCAAGAGATCAAAGCTGATAACTAATTATTCAGGGACATGTGGTTTTCGAAAGGACAGGCAGGATGAAAGTAGTGGTGGGATAGCTTTTTTCGACGAGATAGAATACGTTGGATAGCAAGAAATGGTTTTGGATCTCCAGAAGTAGAATTCACATGGGTGGAGGTAAGAAATAACAAGGGGATGAAGACAGTGCTGGGAGTAGTCTACAGGGTGCCTAACAGTAGCTATACCGTAGGAAAGAGAATAAGTCAGGAGATAGTTATGACATGAAAAAATGGCAGTACATTAATCATGGGTGACTTGAAACTCCATGTTGTTTGGGAAAATCACATCATAGAGTGTATCCGGAAGAGTTTCCTAGAACAGTTTGCTGTGGATCTAATCAGGGATCAGTCTACTTTGGATCTGTTAATGTGGAATGAGGCAGGTTAATAAATGTAAAAGGTAAAGTGTAAAAGGTCCCCTAGGAAAAAAAATGACCATAACATGGTATAATTTGGTATTCAGTTTGAGAGTGAAAATGGGTCCGAAACAACTGTGCTAAACTTACAAACGGACAATTACAAAGGAATGAGGGCAGTGTTGGCTGGAGTAGACTGGGAAAGGAGTTCAACAGATTAGACGGTTGATGAACAATGGCAGACGTTTAAGAAAATAGTTCATGACTCATATCAGTGATATATCCCCTTGAGGAATTAGGATTGTAGGATGGACATAATCAACCATATTTTACCCAAGAAGTTGAGGATAGAATCAAGTTGAAATAAAAATACATACAATGTGGCAAAGGTTTGAGGTTAGCCAGAGGATTAGGGTTTTTTTTAAAACCAAGAAAAGATGACCAAAAATACATTAAAGATTGGGAAAATAAACATTGAGCGATAACTAACAGGTCCTATAAAAACGTTACGTAGCAGCTGCTTCAAATATAAGAAAAAAATGAAGAGAGAGGCTTAAGTGAACTAATGCCTCTTAGAGAATGAGTCTGTAAAAATGAGAATGGGGAACGAGGAAATGGCAGAGGAGTTGAATTAATGCTTTGCATCAGTCTTCATGGTAGATAACACTAATCCCATTCCTAAAATACTAAATAATCAGGGGGAAAACGGGGGAAGGGAATAAAGAAATAACTATCACTAGAGAAAAAGTGATCAAGAAACTAATGGAGCTAAAAACCGATAAATCCCTGATGAGTTGCATCCTAGGATATTAAAGGAAGTATCTGCAGAAATAATGGATGCACTGACAGTCATCTTCCAAGAATCGTTTGGTTCTGCAAAATACTCAGAAGATTGGAAATCTGCCAAAGTTACAAACATATTCAAAAAGGTAGGGAGAAAAAAGCTCAGACAACTCTAGGCCAAATAGCTTAACATGAGCTATTGGGAAAAGGTTAAAGTCTATTACAAGGACTGTTACAGCAGAACATTTAAAATACATAAAATAATCAAGCAGAGTTAGCATGGCTTGATGACGGGGAAAACCTGCCTGGTAAATTTATTAGAATTATTTGAGGAAGTAAAAAGCAGAATGGGTGAAGGGGAACCAGGATATGCAATATTCTTGTATTTCCAAAAAGGCGTTCAAAAGGTACCAGGCACAAGGTTGCTTAATAAGATAAGAGCTCATGGTCCTGGGAGTTGTACACTAGCATGGATAGAGGATTTACTAACTAATAGAAGACAGAGACCTCAAATAAGGGGGGCATTTTCAGAATACTAATCTGTAAGTAGTGGAGCGCCACAGGAATCAGTGCTGGGACTACATTTACTTACAATATATATTAATGGCTGATATGATGGAAGTGAATGTACTATCGCCAAATATCCAGTTATCACAAACATTGGTGCGAAGGCAAGTGGTGAGGAAGACTCAAAGGGCCTACAGGGGCATATAGAAATGTTAAGTGAGTGGGCAAAACTTGGCAGATGGCATATCTTATCGGAAACTGTGGGTTTATGCACGTTGGCAGGAAGAATAGAGGAGCTCAATATTACTTAAATGGAGAAATACTGCAGAAAGCTGCAGCAGAGAGGGATTTGGGAGACCGCGTGCATGAATATGAAAATGTTAATTTCACCAGGTGATAGGGAAGGGAAATAATGTGATGGCTTTAATTTCAAAGGGAATGGATTATAAAAATGGGGAAGTCATGCTAGAACTATACAAGGGACTCACTTAGAATAATGTCAACAATTTTGGTCTCCTTATTTGAGGAAAGATATGCTGTAAGTGGAGGCAGCCCACAGAAGTTTCATAGGCTGGTGCCGGATGTGGAGGGACGATTTGCTGTGGGCAGATTGATTAGATTGGGAGTGTACTCATTATAGCTTAATGGAATGAGAGTAGACCTTATTGAAACATATTGGATTCCTGGGGGCCTTGACACGGTAGATGCTGAGAAGTTGGTTCCCTTTCTGGGAAGGTTTAGTCCGAGCCGGTATCATTTCAGAGAAAGGGTTCACCAATTCACTACAGAGATGAGGAGGAATTTATTCTCTCAGAGAGTAGTGTTTGTTGAATTAGTTCCCGTAAAGGGCTGTAGTTGATGGGTCGTTAAGTATATTAAAGGCTGAGCTCGACTGATTTTTGTCAGTCAGTCAGAGAATCAAAGGTTCTGGGGAAAAGGCAAAATTGTGGAGTTGATGATTATCAGATCAGCAATGATCTCACTGAATGGCGGAGCAGTCTCTATGGGCGGAATGACATTCTTCTGCTCCGATGTCTTATGGAATTATAAAACAATCGACAAGAATATTGGAACACTGTAAGAGTGCTGGCGGATTGCTTCAATATCAGGAACAGGTTGACATCTATTTCTGCTGGAGCAGCTCAATAGAAAATGGAGCTATATCCAGACAGTTAACTTCACACACTCATTACCAAATATCTTCAACCAACATCAAATCGCTTCCTGTTGTCAAATTATTCGCATGGCAAAAGACAGAGACATCTCCAAGGAATGGAAAGATCACTAATCAAAAAAAATCATGATTTCCGAATCGAACCGATTTCTTTCGTTTCAGTTACTGACCCGCACTCAGTTCAATTCTACACCGACAAATGCTTCCAGTCATACATTATCACTTGGAGCAGGTATTCCACTCTGGACACTGACCTACGCTCAATGCAATTCTGCAATGCCAGATATAACCAATAATAAATGTTGACTGAGGTCAGCTATTCCACTCTGGTAACTAAACATCACATAGTACAATTTCACACCATCAGATACAGCCAGTGAAAGAGTGGTGACTGGGGCCAGGTATTCCACTCTGATTAATGACCCAGACACAGTACAATTCTACACTGACAGATAGACCCAATAATAAATGTTGACTGGGGTCAGATATTACACTCTGGTGACTAAACAACACTTAGTACAATTTGACACCATCAGATAAAGTCAGTGAAAGAGTGCTGACTGGGGCCAGGTATTCCACTCTGATTAACGACCCAGAAACAGTACAATTCTGCACTGACAGATAGACCCAATAATACATGATCACTGAGGCCAGGTTTTCTACTTTGGTTACTCATCCACACTTAGTACAATTTGAAATTAACAGTTAGACCCAGAAATATATGGTCACTGGAGTCACGTATTCCACTCTGGATACTAATGCACCCTTGGGACAATTTGACACTAACAGATAAAGTCAGTGAAAGAGTGGTGACTGGAGTCATATATTCCACTCTGGTTGCTAACCCAAACTTAGGTGAATTTGACACTAACAGATGCAGTCAGTGAATGAGTGTTGACTGGGGCCAGGTATCCCACTCTGATTAATGAACCACACTCAGTGCAATTCTACATTTACAGATAGACCCTGTAATACATGGTCACTGATGTCATTTATTCCACTTTGGTTACTGATGCACACTCAGTACAATTCTACACTGGCAGATAGACCAAATAATACATGGTCACTGGGGCCATGTATTCCACTCTGATTAATGACCCACACTCAGTGCAATTCTACACTGGCAGATAGACCCAGTAATACATGGTCACTGGGGCCAGGTATTCCACTCTGTTTACTGACCAACACTCTTGCTGATTTTCCTCTGACTACCACTAAACCTTTCTTCAGAGACTTTCCCTTCACTGTGGTCTAATTTAACGTTTCCAAAAAATATTAAGACTTAATTCATCAGAGAGCCTGTGAGTTACAAACAAAGGCTTATTTTCATTTGACAAAATTAAATATAGCCGCAGAGACATTTCCAGACATTTGTATTCAGCAAATTATACCGCTGATTTGGTGTATCTTAACAGTGACCACCAGATCAGCATGTAATATTTTCAATCACAATTTAAAATGAGAGAACAGCTCACATACAGATCTGCACAAGTTCAATGGTTATGGTCACTCACCAGGAACACCTATAACAGCAAGGATTGGGTAGAATATTTTCTCAGCCACAAAAATTGATAGCATCGTTTCAGTGCGAAGTGATGTGCCCCTTTGTGCTGCTGGTAATCTCTGTGTCTTAAACGCTGAGGTGACACACTCCCAAAGCCTTTAATTTATACACTGTGGGATCACCTAAGGGACGTTGAAATTGCAACATCGTTCAAATCATGTTTTTAAAAATGAACAAACAGATTATGACATTGAGCTGAGTGAAACAATATGTTTGTTTTTAAATGGAACTGCGAGGTTCCAAAGACTGGACATTACTTATCATATTAATTAACTATTAAACAAACAGGAGCTGTATTCACCCGGATAATATGCTGTCCACTCAAACAGCATCAGTCCCATTTCTAGATTCCCTATTGTTTCAGTGATATCCGTCACTTGACTGTTACCATTTATGAATTGAATAAAAAATGTTAGAGTTCCTCTCTCCATGCTGTTCTATTACACCCTGGGATTTAGCTGTCCTGTTTTACAATTGACATTCAGTTGTGCGATTACAGTGGGTTTAGGGTGTCAGTTTATGACTTAATTCAAACAATTAAATTATCAGGAAATATTTAAAATCTGCCAAAAATTCATTCCACACCTCAATCAAATGCGTATCTATCTCACGATCTCTCTCTCTCTTCCCATCTATTTGTCTCTCTTTTTCTATGCACGTTTCTCTCTCTCACTCCTTCTGTGTTTCTCTCTTTCCCCCTTTGTCACTCTTGCACACTTTATCTCTCTCTCTCTCTCCTTTTTTTTCGCTCACTGTCACCCCCATTCCCGTGTTGTTCCGCTCTGTTTATCTCCATCTGGCTCTCGCTGTCCTTTTGTCCGTTTCTCTACCTCTCACTTCCCCACTCTCACTTTCTGTCCCATTGTCTCTCTCTCTCTCTTTCTCTCTCAATCCATCTGTTTCCCTCTCTCACTCTCTCTGTTTCTTTCCTTCTCTCTCTGACTCTCTTTGCTTCTCTCTCCATCTTTCTCGGTCTCCCTCCCTGATTTTCTTCCTCTTTCTCTTCTCCATTGCTCTCTTTGTGTGAATATGTGTTTGTCCGTTCGTCTGCATATGTATGTGTGTGTGTTGGTGGGTGTCTCTCTCTCTCTCTCTCCCGTTTCTCAGTCTCTTTGAATCTTTGTATGTGTATCTATGTCTGTATTTCCGCCTCTCTCGCTCTCCTTCTCTGTCCCTCTCCTATCTGCCTGTCTGTCAGTCTGTCTATATATCTATCTATCTTTCTTTCTTTCTATGTATGTATCTATCCATCTATGTATCTATTTATGTATCTATCTATCTCTGTATTTTTGTCGCTCTCACTCTGACACTCTATCCCTCTATGCCTCCCTCCACCTCTTTTTCGCATATTTTCTCTGTTTTTCTAACGCTATCTCTCTATGCCTCTCTCGCTCTGTCTCTATCTCTCACACTTCCCTTCTCATTGTATCGCTCCTGCTGTCTCTTCCTCTTCCTCTTTCTTCTATCTGTCTCTCTATCCCCATCTTTCCCTCCATCTCTCCCTCTGCGTGCCAATCTCTCTTCGCCTCCCTCCCTCGCCCTCCTTCTCAGTCTCTCTCCCTTTGTCTCTCTGTTCTCTTTGTTACTTTCACTTTCTGTTTCTCTCTCTTTCTCGCTTGCTAAACGTCCATTTGTCTGTTTCATTGCCTGTCTCTGCCTCTCCTTCTCTGCCTCTGCTTATCTGTTTGTCTGTCCCTCTCTTTGTCACTTTCTTTCTCTCACTTTCTCTCTCACTTAAGGTTCTCTCTCTCCCTCTCTCTATCTCTCTCTGTCTCTCTCTAACACTGTGTCTCACGCTGCCTCTCTCTTTGCTTCTCTCTCTTTTCTCTCCCCTTCTCTTTTTCAGTGCCTAATTGTCTCTCTCCTTCGCTCTCTCCCTCTGTCACTCTCGCTGTTTATCTAATTCTCACTCCTCCTCCCTATTACCCCTCCTTTCTCTTTCTCTCTCGCCCTATGTAAGACATTCTCTTTCACTTCCCTATTTCACTCTATTATTTTTTCTGCCCCTCTCCCTTTCTCTCTCTCTCTCTCTGCCTCAACCTCTCTTTCTCTCCAAGGAACTCTCCTTTTTATCTCCATTTCGATCGCTCTCTCTCTCTCTCTCAGCCCTCTCTCTCTCTCTTTCTGTGTGGGTGCCGACATGTGTGTGTGTGAGAGTTTCTCTGTCTCTGTCTCTGCCTCTAACACTGTAAAATTCCCTTTATCTATTTCTCTTCACTTCTCTCCCTCACTCTCCTCTATTGCTCTTTGTCTCTCTTTCCCTCCATCTGTCTCTCACTTTATCTCTCTTTCTCATTCTCTGTCTCTCTCTCTCCCTACCTTTGTCTCACCCTTTCTGTCTAAATCTGTCTCTCTTTTTGCCTCTCTCTTTCTAATCTGTCCCCCTCTCTCTTTTTCAATGTCTCTCTATCTCTCTCTCTCCCTCTATTTCATTCTCTCCGTCCATCTCTCTCTCTGTTTCTCTCTCTGTGTCTCAATATCTCATATCTCTTCCTCCCTTTGTCTCCCTCTCTAGGTGCATTTCGGTCTTTCTCTCAATTCTCTCTCTCTCTCTTTCTCTTTCTCTCGCACACAATCAAACAGTCTGCCTCCCTCCTTCTTCCTCTTTCATTCTCTCATTTTCTCTGCCTCTCTCTCTCTCTCTCTCTCTCTCTCTCACTCTCTCTCTCTCTCTCTCTCTCTCAGCCTAACCCTCCCTTTCTCTCTCAGAAAAGCTCTTTTTCGTCCTTTCCATCGCCCTCTCTCTCAGCCCTCTCTCTCTTTTCTGTGTCAGTGTCTACATGTGTGTGTGTGTGCGTATTTCTCTGCCTCTGTCTCTGCAAGACGGATTGTAAAATTCCCTTTGTCTCTTTCTCTCCAACCCTCTCCCTCTCTATCATCTATCTATCTCTCTCTCCCTCCGTTTATCTCTCACTCTATCTCTCTGTCTCATTCTACCTGTCCCTCTCTCCCTACCTCTCCCTCACCCTTTCTGTGTAACTCTGTATCTCTCTTTGCCTCTCTCTCTCTTTTCTGACCACCTTTCCCTTTTTCAATCACTATCTCTCTCTCTGCCTCACCCTCTCTTTCCCAGAAATTCTCTCTTTTTCTCTCATTCGATCCCCCTCTCTCTCACCCCTCGCTCTCTTTTTTGTGTCAGTGTGTGTGTGTGCACCTGTTTCTCTGCCTCTGTCTCCGCTTTTCGCACTCTAAAATGTCTTTTCTCTTTTTCTCTCCATCTCTCTTCCTCTCTCTTATCTCTCTTTCTCTCTCTTTCACTCCGCCTGTCTCTCACTCTATCACTCAGTCTCATTCTCTCTCTGTCTCTCTCTCTACCTCTCCATCACTCTGTCTCTAACTCTGTCTCTCTCTTTGCCTCTCTCTTTATCTGTCCCCCTCTCTCTTATTCAATGTCTGTCTCTCTCTCTTTCTCTCCGTGTCTCTTTGACTGTGTCTCAAAATCTCAGCTATCCTTCTCTCTCTGTCCCATTTCCTCGGTACGTTTCTGCCTCTCTCTCTATTCTCTTCCTCTCTTTCTCTCTTTCTATTTCTCTCGCACACTGCCAAACAGTCTGCCTTCCTCCGTCTTTCTTTTTTATTCTCTCATTTGCTCTGCCTGCCTCTTTCTATCTCTCCCTCTCCGCCTCACCCTGTCTTTCACTCCCAAATACATTCTACTTTTCTCCCTTTTGGTCGCCCCCTCTCTCTCAGCCCTCTCTCTCTTTCTGTCTCAGTGCCTTTGTGTGTATGTGTACATGTTTCTCTCTCTCTCTCTCTGCCTCTGCCTCTCACACACTAAGATACCATTAGGATTTTTCCCTCCACCTCTCTCTGTCTCTGTCTCTGTCTCTCTCTCTCCTCTCTCTCTCTGTGCCTATCTCTCACTATGTCCATCTGTCTCATTCTCTCTCTGTCTCTCTCCTGCTGTCTCACTCTCACACTTCATTTCTAACTCTGTCTCTCTTTTTGTTTTTCTCTCTCTCATTTCACTCCCCCTCTCTCTCTTTCAATATTCCTCATCTCTCTCGCTCTCTCTCTATCCCTCAGTCTCTTCCCCCTCTCTCCCCCTCCCTCTCTCTTTTGCTTTGGCTGTGTCTCTAAATCTCAATCCCTCCATCTCCCTCTTTCCCCCTCACAAGGTTCATTCCCGCTTGTCTCTCAATTCTCTTTCTCTCACTATGTCTATTCCCCCACTTTCTCTATCTCTCTCTCTCTCGCCCTATGAAACACAATCTGCCTCCCTCATTTTCCCTCTTTCAATCACTCATTCATTCTGTCTCTCTGTCTGCCTCTCTCTCTCTCTCTCTCTCTCTCTCTCTCTGCCTCACCCTCTCTTTCGCTCCAAACAATTCTCTTTTTTTTTCTCCCCTTTCATCGCCCTCTCTCTCAGTCCTCTCTCTCTCTCTCTCTCTCTCTCTCTCTCTCTCTCTCTTTTGGTGTGGTTATCTACGATTGTATGTGTACGGGCTTCTCTATCTGCATTCTCTCCATCTCACAATTTAAAATTATATTTTTCCCTTTCTATCCATCTCTCTCTCCCTCTCATTCACTCTCTCTCTGAATGTGTGTATCTGTGTCCGTGTATATTTATCTCTCTTCCTCACGTTTCTCTGTCTCTTTCAACCTGTACACGTATCTCTGTCTGTCTTTCCACCTCCCTTGCTATCCTTGCCAGTCCTTCTCCCTTTACCTGTCTGTCTGTCTGTATGTCTGTCTGTCTGTCTATCTATCTATCTATCTATCTATCTATCTATCTATCTATCTATCTATCTATCTATCTATCTATCTATCTATCTATCTATCTATCTATCTATCTATCTATCTATCTATCTATCTGTCTGTCTGTCTGTCTGTCTATTTGTTTGTCTATCTATTTATCTACCCATCTCTGTCCATTTGTATCTCTGCCTTCTCCATCTCTCACTCTCTCCCTCTCTCTCTTTCTGCCACTCTATCATTCTCTGTCTCTCTCCCCCTCTAGCACACTCTCTCAGTTTGCCTGACTCCCCCACCCCCCACTCTCTCTCTCTCTCTCTCTCTCTGTGCCCGTCTCACTTTCACTGTGTTTCTCTCTCACTCTTTCCCTCCCATTCTATTGCTCTCGCTGTCTCTTTCTGTTCCTCTTTTCTCTCTCTATGTCTCTCTCTCTCCTGCTCTTTCTCTCTGTGCTTATATCTTTCTGTCTCTATCTGCCTCAGTCTCTCGTGCTCCTTCTCAGTCTACCTCACTCTTTGCCTCTCTGTTCTATTTCCCTCTTCCACTTTTGCATCCTTTCTCTTTCTCTCTTGCTACACTTTCCTTTCTCTAATTCATTGTCTCTCTCTTTCTGTCCACCTCTTTTTCTCTGCCTCTGCCTGTATGTCTCTCGCTCACTCATTCCCTTTTATTCACTCTCTCACTTTCTTTCTCACTTTCTATCTCTCTCTATCTCTCTCTGTCTCTCTCCAACTCTCTCTCTGCGCCTAGCGCTCATGTTGCCTCTCTGTCTCATTCTTTCTCAGTCTCTCTGTGCTATATCTGCCTCTCTCTATCTCTCTCTCTCTCTCTCTCTCCATCTCTCGGTCTCTATGGCTGTGTCTCCAACTTTCAATCTCTCCTCCTCCCTCTGTTCCCCTCTGTCAGTGCGCTTCTTCCTTTCTCTCTATTCTCTCTCTCTCACTTACTTCCTCTCTTTTTCACTTTCTCGCCCTATATCATGCATTCTGCCTCTCTCCTTCTCCGTCTTTCACTCTCTCATTATCTCTGCTTCTCTCTCTCTCTGCCTTACCCTTTCTCTCCGAGCAACTCTCTCTTTTGTTCCCTTTCGATCGCCCTTTCTCTGCCCTCTCCCACTTTTTCGGTGTTTGTGCCGATATGTTTGTTTGTACGTGCCTCTCTCTTTCTGTTCTCTCCCTATCACGTTATACTTTCCTTTATCCCTTTCTTCCCATCTCTCCACGTGTTCTGTGTGTGAGTATATGTATGTGTCTGTGTGTGCATGTGTCTGTATGTGTGTTTGTGTGTGTGTGTGTGTGTGTGTGTGTCGGTGGGTCTCTATCATTCTCCCTCACGTTTTTCTGTCTCTCAATCTGTGTGTATCTCTGTGTGTTTTTCTGCTTCTCTTGCTTCACTTATCAGTCTCTCTCCCTCCATCTGCCTTTCTGTCTGCCTGTCTGTCTGTGTATCTATCTATCAATCTGTCTATCTTAAATTCTTTCTGTCTATCTGTCTATCTATCTGTCTATCGATCTATCTCTCTATCTATATCTCACATTCCCTATCCATTTAGCTATCTATCTATCTGCCTGTCTGCCTGCCTATCTGTCTTTCTATGTCTTTTTGTATTTCAGTCTCACCCTCTCTATTTCTCTCCACCTCTCACACACTCTCTGTTTTTGTCTGCCTGTCTCTCTCTCTTGCTCTCCCTCTCTGTTAGACTCTCTGTGTCTCTATCTTTCACTATTTCCTTATCGCTCTCTGGTGCTCGCTGTCACTTTCTCTTCGACTTTGCTCTCTTACCTTCTCTACTTCCCTCTCTTTCTCTCTATCTCTCCCTCTGCATGCTTATTTCTGCATCACTCCTCTGCCCTCCTTTACAGTCTCTCTCTCTTTGTCTGTCTGTTCTCCTTCAATCCTTCATTCTCACTTTCTCTCTCTATCTCGCTTGCTAAACTCCCCTCTGTCTATTTCATGGTCTCACGCTCTCTCTCTCTCTCTCTCTATCTTTGCCACTTCTTCTCTTCCTCTGCCTGTCTGCATGTTTCTCCCTCTCTCCTTCCCCTTATTTCTCTCTCACTTCCTCTGTCAAATGCTATCTCGCTCTCTCTCTTTCTCTCTCTCTGCGTCTATCTCTCACTCTGTCTCTCTGCGTCTATCTCTCACTCTGTCTTTCTGTCTCATTTTCGCTCTCTCTCTCTCTGTCTGCCTCACTCTCTTGTTTTATCTCTAACTGAGCCTCTCCCTTTGCCTTTCTCTCTTGTCTATCCCGCTCCCACTTTTTCAATCTCTCTCTTTTTCTCTCTCTCTTTCTTTCTCTCTGTGTCCCACTCGCTGTGTCTCTAAATCGCACTCCCTCCTTCTCCCTGTGTCTCCCTCACTCTGGCGTTTCCCCCTCTCTATCTATTCTCTTTCTCTCAAGCTCTCTTCTCCCTCTCTCTAGCTCTTTCTCTCTCGGCCTATGTCACACACTCTGTCTCTCTCCTTCTGCCTCTCTCCTTCTGACTCTTTCAATCTCGCATTCTCTCTGCCTGTCTCTCTCTCTCTCTCTCTCTCTCTCTCTCTTTCCCTCTCTATCTGCCTTCCCCTCTCTTTCTCTACCAGCAACTATCTCCTTTTCTCCAATTTGATCGCACTATCTCTCTCTCTTTCTGTGTGGGTGTCTACGTTTGTGTGTGTACATGTTTCTCTCTCTGCGCCCCTGCCTCTCACCATCTAAAATTTCCTGTGTCTATATGTCCACACCTCTCTCTCTCTCTCTCTCTATGAGTGTGTGTTTGTGTGTCTGTGGGTCTCTATCTCTCTCTCAAGTTCCTGTCTTTCTTTCAATCTGTGTTTTTGTATCTCTGTCTGTCTTTCGCGTCTCTTGCTCTCCTTCTCCGTCATTCTCCATCTACCTGCCTGTCTGTCTATCTATCTATCGGTCTGTCTATCTGTGTGTGTGTCTGTCTGTCTTCTGGTCTATCTATCTGTCTGTCTATCTATCTGCCTATCCACCTGTCTACCTATCCATCTTTCAAACTATCCATCTACCTATGTATCCATCTATCTATCTATCCATCTGTATATCTATCCATCTCTCTGCCTCTCCGCCTGTCTACTGACTTATGTAACGATCTCTGTCTTTTTGTACCTCTGCCATCTCCTTCTCTCTCTCTTTCTCTGTGGTATTCCGTCTCTGTGTCTCTCCCTCCTTCTCGCATACTCTCTCTTTGTCTGTCTGCGTGGCTCTCTCTCTATCTCTCTGTGCCTCTCTCTGTGTCTCTAGCTCTCATTCATTCCTTCTTGCTCTATTGTTCTCGCTATCTCTTTCTCTTCCTCGTTTCTATCTCTATGCCTCCCTCTCCCTTTCGTTCTCTCTACATCTCCCTCTGCGTATCTAAACCCTGTATCTCTCTGCATTACTCTCTCACCCTCCTTCTCATTCTATCTCTCTCTTTGTCCCGCTATTCTGTTTCCCTCTTTCACTCTCATTTTCTTTCTCTTGGTTTGCTAAGCTTCCATTTGTCTATTCCAGTCTCTATCTCTCTCTCTCTCTTTGTGCCTGTTCTTCTCTGCCTAGCCCTGTCTAATTTTCTTTCGTTCTCTCCTTCCCTTTCTTTCTCTCTCTCACTATTTCTCATTATTCTCTATCTCTCTCACTCTCTAAATCTCTCTCTGCGCCTCTCTCTCACGTTGTCTCTCTGTCTCATTCTCTCCCAGCCTCTGTCTCGCACAGAGAGCCTATCTCTGTCTCTCTCTCTTTGCCTCTCTCTCTCTCTCTCTCTCTCGCTCTCTCTGTCCCTTCTTCTCTGCCTCTCCCTGTGTGTAGTCTTTCAATATCTCCTTCCCTTTCTTTCTCTCCCTTTCGATTGTTCTCTCCCTTCACCCCTCTCTTGTTCTTTGTGTGGTTATCCCTTTGTGTACGTGTTTCTCTCTCCCTGAGTCTGCCTCTCACAATCTAAAATTCCCTTTGTATGCTTCTCTCTGTTTATCTCTGTCCCTCTCTGTTTCTCTCCCTCTCTCTCTCCTTTTATCTCTCACTCTGTCTCTCAGTTATTCTGCCTCATTCTCTCTCTCTATCTTTCCCTGTCTCTCTCTTTGTGTCAAACTTTCTCTCCCTCTGTCTCTCTCTCTCTTTTCCCCCTTCTCTTTTTAAATATCTCTTACTCTCTCTATTTCTTTCCATTTGTCACACCCACATTCTCTCTCTTCTTCTCCCTCTTTCGCTCTTTCATTCTCACTGCCTGCCATTCTTTTTCTCTCTCCCTTTCTCTCTCTCTTCCTCCCTCTCTGCGTGTCTCTCTCGCTGTGTCTCTAAGTCTAAGTTATTCCGTATCACTCTGCATCCCTCTCTCAGTCCCTTTCCACCTCCTTATTCTCTGCCTCGCTACACAACCCTGTCTCTCTCCTTCTCCCTCTCTCTCTCTCGCATTCTCCTTCTCTCTGTTTATTTTGCCTCTGCCTATTCCTCTATCTGCATCTCTGCCCATCTCTCCCTCACTCTCTACAGTTATCTATCATTCTATATCTGTCTCTCACTTTCTCCGCCTCTCCCTCTGTGCCAATGCCTCTGCCCACTCTCTAACTCTCTGTCCCTTTCTGCCTTTGCCCATCTCTCCCTCCCTACTCTCTCTCCCTCATTTTCTCTCATTCTCTCTTTGTGTGATCGTTTCTATTCAATCTGTCTCTCCCTCTCTTGGTTTCCCTCTCCCTCCCATTCTTACTCTTTCTGTATGTTTATGTGTGTGTATGTGTTTCTCCCTCTCTCTCTCTCTCTCTCTCTCTCTTTCTGCCTCTCTGTCTCCACATCTCACATTCGCTCTTTCTCTCTGGCTCTCTTTCTACCTCTATCTCACTCTCTCTCTGTGTGTCCAGATTTCACTGCTTCTGCATCACTATCGCTTTCTCTGTTTCTCTCTCTGTCTCTCCCCATCTCATTGTCGCCTTCCTCTGCCTCTCACCCTCTGTCTCCCTCTTTCTGTCTTTCTGTTTGTGTCTCTCTTTCTCCCCGCCTCATTCACAATTTACCTCTGTGTCTGCCTTTCCTTTTCTTTGTCTCATTCTCTCCCCTCTCTTTCTCTGTTTGTGTATGTGTGTTTGTGTGTGTGTGTGTGTGTGTCGACCTCTCGCACTTTCTCTATGTATCTCCCTCCCTCTCACTCTTTTTGCAATCTCTCTATTCCTCTCCTTTCTCTCCCCTCCCTCTCTGTTTCACGCTTTACACGCTTTCTGTCTCTACCTGTCTCTCCCCCTCTCTGCCATTCTATCACTAATTCTGACTCTCTCTAACCCTCCCACTTTATTTTTCTCTCTCTTTATTATTGCCTTTCTCCCGCCATCTCTTTTGCTATCTGCCCTTCTCTTTCTCTCTATCTTAAGTTTGGAAAGGGCTTGGAACCAAAATTCAAGCGCATCAGATAAAGGGACGATAATGAGAAGGGGGACGGAAAATGCAGGACTGAAGGTGTTGTATCTGAATGTGTTGTATCTGAATGCACGCAGTATATTAAATAAGCTAAATGAGCGTTTGATGCAGATTCAAATTGGCAGGTATGATGTGGTGGGCATCACGGAGACATGGCTGCAAGGGGATCAGCTTTGGGAGCTACATATTCAAGGATATACATCCTATTCAAGAGATAGGCAGGTTGGCAGAGGAGCAGGGGTTGCTTTGTGAGTAAGAACTGAAATTAAATCGATAGCAAGAAACGACGTAGGGTCAGATGATGTAGAATCTGTGTGGGTAGAGTTGAGGAACCGGAAAAGTAAAAAAAAAACAGAATGGGAGTTATGTACAGGCCTCCAAACAGTAGTCGGGATGTGGGGCAAAAGATACTCCAGGAGATAGAAAAGGCATGTAATAAAGGCAAGGTTACAGTGATCTTGGAGCATTTCAATATGCAGGTAGACTGTGAAAATGAGGTGTGTAGAGGATCCCAAGAAAAGGAAGTGTGGAATGTTTACGAGATGGCTTTTTGGAGCAGCTTGTGGTGGGGCCCAGAATTGACTGGGACATGAGCCCAGCAGGGAAGACAGTGGAACAGCAATGGCAGGAGTTTCTGGGAGTAATTTGGGAGACACAGCAAAAATTCATCCCTAGGAAGAATAAGCATACTAAAGGTAGGACGAGGCAACCACAGCTGACAAGGGAAGTCAGAGACAGCATAAAAGCAAAAGAGAATGCATTCAATGCGGCGAAGAGCATTGGGAAGCCTGTGCATTGGGAAGCCTACATTGACCAACAGAGGACAACTAAAAAAGAAATAACGAGGGATAGGATTAAATATGATCGTAAACTAGCTAGTAATATAAAAGAAGAATGCAAGAGTTCTTTTTTTTAGATGTATAAAGGGTAAGAGAGAGGCAAAAGCAGTCATTGGGCCGCTGGAAAATGACGCTGGAGAAGTAGTAATGGGGAACAAAGAAATGGCGGAGGAACTGAATAGGTACTTTGCGTCAGTCTTCACGTTGGAAGACACGAATAACATCCCCAAAATTTAAGAGAGTCGGAAGGCAGAGGTGAGTATGGTGAAAATTACCAAGGAGAAGGAGCTAGGAAAACTGAAAGGTCTGAAGGTGGATAAATCAACTGGACCAGATAGATTACAACCTGAGTTCTGAAGGAGATAGAAGAAGAGATAGTGGAGGCGTTAGTGGTGATCTTTCAGGAATCACTGGAGTCTGGGATGGTCCCAAAGGACTGGAAAATCGTTAATGTAACCCCCCTTGTTTAAGAAGGGAATGAGGCAAAAAACGGGAAATTACAGGCCTATTAGCCTGACCTCGGTAAGATTTTAGACTCCACTATTACAGATGAGATTTCGGAATACATGAAAGTGCATGGTAAAAAGGGCAAAGTCAGCATGGTTTCATCAAGGAGAGTTCATGCCCTACAAATCTGTTAGAATTCGTTGAGGAGGTAACGAGCAGGTTAGACAAAGGAGAGCCAATGGATGTTATCTACTAGGACATCCAGAAGGCCTTTGACAAAGTGCCGCACAGGAGGCTGCTCAGTAAGATAAGAGCCCATGGTGTTAGGGGCAAGGTACTAGCATGGAAAGAAGATTGGCTGTCTAGCAGGAGGCAGAGAATGGGGGTAAGGGGGTCCTTTTCAAGATGGCAGATGGTAACTAATGGAGTTCCGCAAGGGTCAGTGATGGGACCACAACTTTTCAGTTAACACATTAATGATCTAGATGGAGGAACTGAGGGCATTCTGGCTAAGTTTACAGATGATACAAAGATAGGTGGAGGGACAGGTAGTATTGAGGAGGCGAGGAGGCTGCAGAAGGTTTTAGACAGGTTAGAAGAATAGGCAAAGAAGTAGCAGATGGAATTCAACGTGGGGAAGTGTGAGGTCATGCATTTTGGTAGGAATAATAGAGGCATAGACTATTTTCTAAATGGGTAGATAATTCAGAAACCTGGAGCGCAAAGGGACCTGGGAGCCCTAGTCAGTATTTTCTTAAGAGTAACTTGCAGGTTGAGTCGTTAGTTAGGAAGTTAAATGCAATGTTGGCATTTATTTCGACAGGACTAGAATATAAAAGCAGGGATGTGCTGCTGAGGATTTATAAGACTCTGGTCAGACAACATTTAAAATATTGTGAGCAATTTTGGGCCCCGTTTCTCAGGAAGGTTATTCTGCCCCTGGAGAAGTTCCAGAGGATGTTCACAAGAATGATCCCAGGAATGAAAGGCATAACATATGAGGAACTTTTGAGGACTCAGGGTGTATACTCAAAGGAGTGTGGAAGGATGAGGGGGGAATCTGATTGAAACTTACAGATTACTGAAAGGCCTGGATAAAGTGGACGTGGGGAAGTAGTTTCCATTAGTAGGAGAGGTTAGGACCCGATGGCACAGCCTCAGAGTAAAGGGAAGACCTTTTAGAACAGATATAAGGATAAACCTCTTTAGCCAGAGAGTGGTGAATCTATAGAATTCATTGCCACAGAAGTCTGTGGTGGCCAGGAGTGTATTTAAGACCGAAATAGATAAGTTCTTGATTGGTAAGGGGATCAAACGTTACAGGGAGAAGGCGGGAGAATGGGATTGAGAAACTTATCGGCCATGATTGAATGGCGGAGCAGACTCGATTGTCTGAATGGTCTAATTTCTGCTCCTATTTCTTATGGTCTCTCTCTCACTTCCGTTTTGTATGTGTTTGCATCTGTGGATATGTGTGCATGTGTGTGCGGCAGCTTCTCTCATTCTCTATTTCCCGCAATATTTGGCCCCCCCTCTGTCTAAATCTCTCTTTGCAACTTCCTCAGTCAAAATCTATTCCCAGCCTGTCTCTCAATATCGCTGTGTTTTTTCTTCACTTTCAATCTGTCTCTCTCTATCTCTCTCTGTTTCGATCTCCCTCTCTCGTTTGCTCTCACGCTCTTCCCCTCTGTCTGTCTCTCTCCCTGTGCCGCTGCCAATTTTACTCTCCCACTTCGCCTCTGTGAGCAGAATTAGCACAGGATTGCGCTAAGTGCAGTTCTGTGTGGGAAGAAATAAGTTTAATCCACCCCCCACCCCCTGGCGTCCACAGTGGCAGCTTTTCATGCCATATGGTCCTCAGACAGAGGGATCGTGCCCTTTCGCTTCTCGGTGGCCTCTGAATGTTCCGCCGTGCTGTTGGCACACCGCTTGCTCCCTCCGGTTGCCATACATAAAATGCAGCTGCGCATCCTGTTCTCAGTGCTTGCAGACCAGGATCGCACCACTGAAGACATGGTCCTGAAAGCCAAGAAGAGCTCAGTGGGCCGTTACTGGAATGCCTTTCGGTGGCTCAACCTGTTGCCCTCCAACCCACTCTGGTCTCAGGAGGAGCAGCAATCTAACAACTCCAGCATGTGAGGGGTGACGGTGGTGGTCAGTGCCAATGCTCCACGGGAAGCTTTGGCCACCCAGTGCAGACGGAGGGCGCGCAATCTCATCCGTGCCGCTAGAGTAAGGCAGCCATCTTATCATTCTATATTTAAACGCTCGCAAGGCCATCACACATTCACTGGCACCTCACTCATAGCCATTCAGTTGACATCACCACTCACAATGATCCACACACCCTCACATCTCCATCAAGCCTCAACTAATCTGGAGAATGCCTCCTCAGCCCTGACCATCTTGAGTCCACGTACAAACAACAGAATGTTCCCTCACACATCACCTTTGATAGCCTCCTCCCCCAGCACTGATCTTGCCCTGCAGCCTCTTCCCTTGCCTGAGGTCACTTCTCCCCCTTCCCCAAGCAAGCCCCAAGCCTGCAGCCGTTGAAATGACATCCCTTCTTTACACTTGTATTGTGGGCAGTGCCCAGCCTGTAAGCCTCCCCCCTCCCCCCCCCCCCCGCTAAAAGTGAGAAGATGCAGCCTGCGAAGTCTGGCGCTGATGGCCGCGAGTTCTACTCCAAATAAGGTAGACGAGCAAAACTCAAATTCTCCAGCACAGTTCAGATCTCAGGTGCTCGTCACTTATGTTCAATTGTGAAACACGTCGGTGTGATTGCCTGGAGGGTCGTACGTTCTGGGATGAATCTGACGAGTATGGCTTATAATGATTTGCAGGGACATTAAAATGAATTCCCAGGCACCTGGCAGTGGGAAAGACGGCCTGGCATTGACTCACGCAGCGGGTGATTGCAATTTGTTTTCATAGCGGCGTGAAAGTGATTTTTGAACTTCCTGCCATTTTGTCACCTCAGGCCTAATGTCACACCAGACAGCAACGGACACGGAAAACTCTGACCTGTGTCTATTTGTATCTCGCTCTCCCTCTCTCTCTCGCTGTCTCTCGCTGTCTCTCTCTGTCTCTCTCTCTCTCTCTACATCTCTCCTCCCCTATCTCCTCTATTTCTATACCTGCGCCTCGCTTCTCTGTGTCTCTTTCCCCTTCTCACTCTGTATCTCTCCCGTTCTCTCTCTCTCTGTCTCCCTCCCATCTCTCTCTCGCTTCATATTATTATGTCACTTTATTCACTCTCTCCTTTTCTCTCTCCCTCCATTGTTTTCCCTGTCTCTCTCTCTCTCCCTCTCACACACACACTCTCTATCTCTCTCTCTCCGTCTAACTCTCTCTTTCTATTTTCCCTTTGCCTCTTTACATCTCTGTCTGTCGGAGTCCCTCTCTCTCACTCTCCCCATCTTTTCAACTTTCTTGGCAACTCGTTATCTCTTTCTTTGCCTCTCCCTCTCTCTGACAATCCCTCTGTCTTTGTATCTCTCTCATTCTCTCTCTCTCCCTTTATCCCTGTCTCTCTCTCCCTCTCTCTCGCTCTGTGTCTCTCTGCCTGTGTCTATCACCATTCCAATTCGTCATCTCTCCATTCCCCTATTCCTCTCGCTCTTTATTTCGTTCCCTTCTTTATTTCAATCTCTCTATCTCTACTTGACTATCTTTATCACTGTACATCTATACCTGCCTCTCTCCCTCTGTCTCTCGTTCTCGCTGACTCTCTCTCCGCCTGTGTTTCTGTCTCTCCTTTTCTGCCTCTTCCCTCTGTCTCTCTCCATCTTTTCCCGTATTTTTTTTTCACGGTGAACAAGGTCGATGCTGTCATAATGTAACATGGTGGTCGTCAGATGGAACCAACCAATGGGACGGGAAAGGTGTAGGTGGTGGCATTCTTTCCCTCCACACCCACCCGCTAATCCCGCTGGAAATATGAAATTAATTGAGAAATGTCAGGAAATTCTGACTGATTCATTTCCCCAAGTGAAAGTCTGTACGCCCGCTGTAAATATCAGTTAAAACGAGAGAAGCCTGGGAAGTCTGTAATTAAGATCTTCACTTCATTTAATGAATTGAAGAATTGTAGTAAACGCATATTTCAGCACACTCTTGGTCTCTGACCTTAGTAGGGGGTCATGGCATACACCGCAGTGCCTGTGCAGGAACACAGCAGGTTCAACATGAAGGCCATATCCTGGACAAAAGAATGTAGAAGCACAGAATAATACCCGAAATTTTCATACTCCCCCATTTAGAATAAACCATTAGCATTGCCCATAACAGGAAGAAATTTCCCAACATAAGAAGCAGTAAAATTATTGATTTCCTGAGACTCTCCATCTCTGCAACTCTCGCCACTGCTGTGAGCCCGCAGTCTCATGTGGGCTGTCTTGGTCACTAAAATGTGTCTGACAGTGAAAACGTTGAGCAGCAATATCAGGCCAACGGCACACCCGGGGTTAAAATGTTGTGGAGTCATTCGACTATGGTCCAATGCAGAGATTCCAGAACTTAAATTGTTACCCCACAAAACCAAGGGGTGTTCAATAGTTGATACCCACCCGTTAACACAACTGACCAGAATTTGTTTTTTAAACAGTTCAGCACAGCCACAGGTCCCAGCATCACAGCTGCTGTTTCCTAATTGGCATATTTATCTTTCAGCTTCTGGCAACAAACGGCCACAAATTGGTCAAAGGTGAAGGTTAAGACAGAACAGGCAGCGGCTGCAGAAAACGGGATGGAATGGATGTTACACAGGGGGATGGACTTCAGGAAATAAAACTGTTCCCAATAAACAGTCGGAATATCTCTCAATATCAGGCCGAATATAACGACCAGTAGATCGGCCACTGACATGACCTTTAGTTAACAAGTGAGACATTTGGAGAGACCACAACTTTTGCACTTGTGGATCACAATCGTGAATGTGTTAACTGTCAGGAAGGGAAATACACATTGGCATTTTACATCAGGCTGGGGGCAACGTTACCAGCTTGATCAAAAGTTATTGAGAGGTGCACCAGAACCCTGTGATGTATTGTGATAAATTGACATGAAAGAACTAATGAGATATTTCTTTGATACATTGGCATGAAACAAAGAAGAAGAACTGGTCGCAGAGAGGCGAGGTAGAAATGACAGGGGCGACAGAGGTGATGGTGCTAACCAGCAGTGATGGGGTATCGGGGTAAACCGTGGTGATGGATGAAGTGAGTAGTGATGGGGGAACACGTGTGGACAGGAGCCAGGCGTGATAGATGTGTTACGGATAGAGGAGAAATTGGGAATAATTTCTCCTTAGATCCTGTTCTCTATTGAAGTTTCCTGAGCAGGAATGCTTTAACCACTTCAGTGCTGTATTTATTTAATGAATAACAGTCGGGCGATGTTACTGAAGTGGAAATAGGCCATCTTAGTGATAGTCTGAATGTATGACACCAATTTTGGAATAGTGTGGTTCAGCCTGAAACAGTTACCGGGAGAGGGATGGAGTTGGGGGACAGGGTTTGTGGTGGGGATTTAAAACAAAGATCCAGCCTACCCAATATTTAATTTGAATGAAAGGTGTTTCAGATATGTCATTTTGGGAGGATGAAGATGGAGATACAAAACAAGTTAAATTGTGAATATTAATGGAGAGTGCAAGAACAGAGAGACCTGCAGTAATAGTGATCAAAGCTCCGAAGTTAACAGGGCTGGATAATAAAGGAGCTAGTGAAGTAGGTGGAATTCTGGGCTTTATAATTGAGACACAGATTACAAAGTACAGGAAGTTATGGAGAACCTGAATCAAGGCCCAATTTGATTCCACCTGGCGTTTTGTGTGCCAAGCTGGGTTACAAATTTCAGGAAGGATGTGAAAAACTTGCGGGGGCACAGATGCGTGTTATTAGAATTATTCCCGATATGAGGGATTTTATAGGTGCTTGTATGATGTGGAGAAGCTGGGCTTGTTCTCCATAGAGCAGAGGATATTAGGAGGAAACTGGATGGAGGTATTTAGAATTATGAGTGGTGAAATCATTTAAATGGAGAGAATCTGTTTCATTCGCTCAGAGTTCGATTGCCAAAGGGCACAGATTCAAGGTGATTGATATAAAAATGTAATATGAGGGAAATCGTTTTACCTTAGTGAGTGCGTTGGATTAGGAATCCACTGGCTGATAGGATTGTGGAAATTCATTATGTACCTATTTAACGGGAAATTGACAAACCTATGAAAGGAGAAGAATACAGGGATCAGGCGAGAGCCAGAGAAAGGGACAATTTTTGATCTTCAAAAGAACCAATACAGACTGTGTCGGCTGAATTAAATCATTAAGTTCGGTTCAAGTTGATGACGCAAGATTACTCCTGACAGACATTGCCAATTGTCCTGGCCTTTCAAAGTCTGCTTTATAATGTGCCATATAACAGACTTGTAACCAACATTGAAACACATGGGATTAAAGGCTGATAACAGCCAGGCATTGAAATTAGTTTCGCGACAGAAGGCAGAGAGCAGGGGAGAATGGTTGTGTCTTTTTCAGATTACGAAGAAGTGTCCAACAGTGATCCCAGGTTCGGTGTTGGCCCCACTGCTCTTCTTAAATGTTTTAAGGCCTTGGGCGTACTCACACACGTGTACTTGTAAATATTTCAGATGTTTAGAAAGTGAGAAATATTAATAAACAATGAGAAGGATAGTAAAATAATTCAGGAAGACGGAGTGTCACTGGTGAAATGACTGGACACCTGAAAGATGGAGAGAAGAGTGAAATGAAACAAGTTGATATTAAAAGGATAAAATGCAATATACACCAAAATAATGCATTTAAAATCAGGAACTGGGACAGAGAGGCATGCCAGAAGCTGGGGGAGCGTGCGATTTTTGCCGGGCAGGGGAGGGGGTATGTTCTTGTGTTCGGTTTGTAAAGCACGAGTCCGAACAATTCCTGACTTCAGAAACCTGCACCATCCTCCAAACTAGAGGTCTGCTATATTTCCATCTCAAAGAGACCACCCCACCCCTAGTAGAGCTATCTGTACCTTGTTTGTCCAGCTTTCTACACTTATTTAGCACATTCCTTTAGGTAATATCACCACCTTCAACACCTCTTTATCCTTTTGTCTGTGACATCTTTTGGTTATCTCCACCTATCACTGACTTCTTGTCCCAACAACCCCACCCCACACCCCCTCCCCCCTTAAACCAGCTTATATTTCACCCCTTTCCTATTTTTACTTAGTTCTGTTGAAGGGTCATGAGGACTCGAAACTTCAACTGTGCTCTTCTCCGCCGATGCTGCCAGACCTGCTGAGTTTCTCCAGGTATTTCTGTCTCTGTTTTTGTTTTGGATTTCCAGCATCTGCAGTTCTTTGCTTTTATCTCTGTGCTTAATTGACTGCAGTTCTCTTCAAGAAATGCCTACCTCGAAGAATTTTTGTTCTACTCTCCGTCAGCATTTTCGAATCTCTCTTTTGCCTTGTTCACCTTCATTGCTTCCCATTTCTCTCCTGGTGTTTGACAAGGTGTTTACTAAAACCCGCTTTCACAGCCACATTTCCTTTCTTAGTGACTGTCTGCGTCTCCAACTTACCCCACGTGGATTGCAACTGAATTTCCATTCCTCATGTTTGAACCCACCCAGGATTACAGGTATCTCCGGGACATACAATGCTGATCGGACTGCTGTTCCCGTCGCATTCTGTGATCCACACTCAGTGCCATGCGCCGCCATATGAACACACTCGACATCTCCCTCCAGCAGCACCGCTGCACCCTTTTTCAAAGCTGCGTGTGCCCCCCAGTTTCATTTTATTCTTCGTCTCATCCGATGCCTCAACAAGAAACTTTTTATCTTTCTCTCAGGTGCTAAGGAACGCAAGATCGAACAACTCATCCACACCAACACCCATCCAGGACACTCCACCCCTGGCTGTCCCTCTGTTACCTTCCCATCTTCCAATCCCAGCCCCGGCCGGGTATTCACTATAACCCCTGACCTTCCCCTCTCCGATGCTGAACGTTCAGTGCTCAGCAAAGGACTTAGTATCATACCCTTATGCCCTCATCTCAATGAATTTCGGGCTCGGTCCGATCCTGAACTCTTCTTCCACTGTTTTCGTCTCCGTGCTCACTTTTTTGGGCAGGAGTCCTCTCCCCGTTCAACGGATCCTTTTACCCACCTTCTATATTCTCCCTCCACCTGGATCGCTCCCTCTGGATTCTTACCTTCTCTTGATCGTTTTATTGAGAACTGTCGGTGTGACATTGGTCGTCTCAATTTCTCTGCGCCTCTCACCCATTCTAACCTGTCTCTCTCTGAAATTACTGCACTCCGTTCTCTCAGGTCCAACCCTAACATTGTCATCAAACCCGCTGACAATGGTGGTGCTGTTGTTGTCTGGCGCACTGACCTCTACCTCGCGGAGGTTGAGCGTCAACATGTAGACACTTCCACCTAACTTTCCCTGGACCATGACCCCACCACTGAACATCAAGCCATTGTTTCCAGGACTGTCACTGACCTCATCTCCTCTGGACGTATTCCTTCTACAGCATCCAATCTGATAGTCGCCCAACCCCGGACGGCCTGCTTCTACCTCCTACCCAGAAAACACAAACAGAACTGTCCCAGCAGACCGAACGTGTCAGCCTGTTCCTGCCACAAGGAACTCATTTCTCGCTATCTTGACTCCCTTCTCTGTCCCGTTGTCCAGTCCCTTTGCACCTACATCCGTGATTCATCTGACACCTTACGTCACATCAACAATTTCCAGTTCCCTGGCCCCAACCACCTCTTCTTCACCATGGACATCCCACGGGGATGGTCTGATGGCTTTCCGCTTCTTTCCCAAACAGAGGCCCGAATAATCCTCATCCACCACTACTCTCCTCCGCCTGGCTGAACATGTTCTCACACGGAACAATTTCTCCTTTAACTCCCCTCACTTCCTCCAAATAGAAGGCTATGTGTACGTGCATGGGCCTCAATAATACCTGTATCTTAAGGGGGTATGTGGAACATTCCATGTTCCAGTCCTAATCCGGCCCCCTCCCACAACTTTTTCTCTGCTACATCGATGATTACTTTGGTGCTGCTACATGCTCTCGTCGGGAAGGGAAAAAAAATATTAATTTTGCTTCCAATTTCCACCTCTCCATCATTTTCACATGGTCCATCTGTGACACTTCCCTTCATTTCCTTGACCACTCTGTCTTAATTTTTGTTGATGGACTGTCCACCAATATCCATTACAAGTCTACCGACTCCCACAGCTACCTCGACTACAGTTCCTCACACCCCGCTTCCTGTAAGGACTCCATCCCATTCTCTCAGTTCATTTGCCTCCGTCGCACCTATTCTGATGATGCCACTTTCAAAAACAGTTCCTCTGAAATGTCCTCCTTCTTCCTTAACCGAGGTTTTTCACCCACGATGGTTGAAAGGGCCCTCAACCGTGTCCGGCCCATCTAACGTGCATCCTCCGCCCTCACGCCTTCTCCTCCCTCCCAGAAACATGATATGGCCCCCCTTGTCCTCACTTATCACCCCACCAGCCTCCGCATTAAAAGGATCATCCTCCACCATTTCCGCCAACTCCAGCATGATGCCACCACCAAATACATCTTCCCTCCACCTTCCCTGGCGGAATTCCGTAGGGATCTTTCCCTCCGTTACAGCCTGGTCCACTCCTCCATCACCCCTACTCCTCAACCACCTTGCATGGAACCTACCCATGCAACCTCAGAAGATGCAACACCTGCCCCTTCACATCCCCTCTCCTCACTGTCCAACGGCCCGAACACTCATTTCAAAAGAAGCAGCATTTCACTTGCACTTCCCTCAACTTAGTCTACTGCATTCGTTGCTTCCAATGCGGTTTCCTCTACATTGGAGAGACCAAACGCAGACTGGGTGACCGCTGTGCAGAACACCTTTGGTGTGTCCGCAAGCATTACCCTGAACTCCCTGTAGCTTACCATTTCAACACTCAACCCTGCTCTCATGACCACATGTCTGTCCTTGGCCTGCTGCATTGTTCCAGTGAACCTCAACACAAACTCGAGGAACAGCACCTCATCTTCCGACTAGGCACTTTACAGCCTTCTGGGCTGAATTTTGAGCTCAACAATTTTAGATCATGAACTCCCTCCTCCATCCCCACCCACTTTCCGTTTCTTCCGCCTCCTTGTTTTTTCCAATAATTTATATAGATTTTTCTTTTCCCACCTATTTCCATTATTTTTAAATGTATTTCCACCCATTGTTTTATCTCTACATTTTAACCATTTTAGTATTCCTTCCCCCCACCCCACCCCCTCTAGAACTATCTGTACCTTGTTTGTCCTGCTTTCTACCCTTAATTAGCACATTGCTTAGATAAGATCACCACCTTCAACTATTTTTTGACCCTTTGTCTGTGACATCTTTTGCTTATCGCCACGTATCACTGGCCCTCTACCGAGCTCCACTTGTCCCAACCCCACGACCCCCAAACCAGCTTATATTTCACCCCTTCCCTATTTTTACTTAGTTCTGTTGAAGGGTCATGAGGACTCGAAACATCAACTATGCTCTTCTCCGCCGATGCTGCCAGACCTGCTGAGTTTTTCCAGGTATTTCTGTTTCTGTTTTTGTCAAGGAGATAGCTGATTTGCTCTCCATTGCTAATATCTTTCAGAAAAGCGCAATATATCAATTTGCATTTTGCTTCAGTATCTGGAACATTTCGTGCATCCAATTTCTGCAGAGCCTGGAGATGTGCGTCATTGCTACAGCGGCAGACATTTTATTCGAACGCTTAACAGTTTTTTCGGGGCGCCAGTACATACTGAATTTCCATAACCAGTTCACTATTTATGTCATTCATAAGCGGTGAGTCCTACTTGAAACATTTGTTGTCACCATGTTGAGTGATTGTTCCTGGCGTTTCAAAATAAATCTCACTTTTGACAATTATTCTGAAGATTTCAGAAATAATAATTTCTGACATTGCCTTATGTGCAGCGGAGTGATTCACCAAGCGTTTGATACGCAGGTTGTAATGCATTAGTGTTTGATGTAGCAATATAGATATACAGTGCATGCTCATTAAGATAATATAGATTACATACTGCAATACATTTTGGTATGATATAATAACCCTTACTTTCATAAGGATGAGTCCGACATTCAGTTGGAGAATTTTAAGAGAACCTTGATTCTCTGCTTTGGGTAACTGACAATCAATGTTCCAGCAGTCCTTGTTTTATCCCAAATGGAGGACGACGTTCAACAAATTTTAAGTGAGCAAAGTGGACAGATCCTAACGGAAAAAAATCCAGGAAATTACACTGGTACTGTGCCCATTAAACTGTGTAACTCATGGACAGAGCTGAGCTGTCCAGTGATCGGACGCTGCCTTTGAATTTCATCAGGAGCACAAACTGTTGGTGCACATGCAGCAAACTTTCGAGACTGGGACAATAGAGCTGCTGCACACGTCTATCCCACTGTGAGCAATGGATTGCTTGTCAGCATCTTGCCCAAAAGATGAAGCTGACAATTACAGTTCATCGACAGTTCCCCGAGGTGTATGTTCAGCTCGCTTACTGTGGAACCGAGCCGGAACGAGCCCAGGACACCTGTCAGCCGGAAAGGAGAAAAAAAAACCCTTTACAGTGAAAGCATGCCTGTTGTACGCAATTCCCTCAAACGTGTTTTGTTTCAGAACCTGCTTCGTGAGGATTGACGTAGGGAATTAGATGATATCAGAGAATGGAACCACATTAGCTGTTCTCCAGTCCTCTGACACCTCCCCCGTGGCCAGAGAGGAATTGCAAATTTTGGTCAGAACCCATGCGATATCCTCCCTTGCCCCCGTTAGCAGTCTGGGACACAATCATTCTGACCTGGAGATTTGTCCACTTTAAAGCCTGCAAACATCTCCAAAACCTTTTCACTCCCTCCATCAATTTGCTCAAGAACTTCGAAGACTCAATCCTCGTGCTCGATACCTTTATCCACTCTCTCTTGGGTGAATACGAATGTGAAGTATTTGTTCACCACTCTACCGATGTCTTCTGGATGCAACCATAGATGTGCCCCTCCTTCACTGTCTATCCTCTTCCCATTGATATGCTGATAGAATACATTGGGGTTTTCCCTACTTTTCCCAGCCAGATCTTTCTCATGTCCCCTCTTTGCTCTCCTAATTATTTTCTTAAGCTCCATCCTGCACTTTTTACCTGGACTTGCATGGACCAAGTTTCAGCAGTTCAAAGGCGCTGAATACCTTTCCAAATGTGTTTCATCACATTCTGGCCAACGGCAATGGCGATCAGTGGCACTTCAAGGTTTCTGATCTTTAGAGCGCTGGCACCAGTAGCTCTATGATACCCAAATAATAGCCGGAGAATGGCACAGGAATAAAGAAATACACTTTAGAAAAAGTGCTGCATGAACAAATAAATGGAAATAATTTTCTGAGATACAGAAGAATTGGCTCAAATTTAGGATCGACTTCATGGAGGAATTTTAATACATGAATGAAGATGTAAAGATTCAATTGCTGCCAGACCAGGAATTAATGTGGATCAGGTTTTATAGGATTAGGGGGCGAATGGGGGCTGGTGTCTGTTAGGGTATGGGCAGTTTTGATTTTGTCGAACTGAAGCTCATGTGTGTTGTGGCAAGGAGGTTGTCTAGCATGGCATTGGAATACCTGAATCTGGATATAACCATGGCCAGTTAATGCAGCAGGGAGGCTGAGATAGAGGACAATGTTATTGAGGTGATAGCAGAGAGGATTGGTAACAGAGATGATCTGGTTTTGGAATCCATTTGAGCGTTAAATCGTTCACTGAGGTTGCAAAAATCGTTGTTCACCCTGAGGTAATGGCCAGGGATGTAAGTGAGTCCAGTTATAGAGAATAGAGTTTGTGACCTGGACAGGAAACAATGACATCCATCGTCGCGATAGATAAATAAAAATGGGTAACGCCACTGATCGTGGTTTACCGATCTAATAATTGGTAACACAGTTTAAAATGAGCACCAGCAGATTTGAAGATGAGGATGTAAATTAAATGAATTTTAATGCAGTTAGCAATGGTTTGCAAAGTTAATAACTCGAGACAGAGATCAGCAGGATCAACAGCAGCAATAAGGAGTGAAGAGTAATTGAGAGGAACAGTAAGCATTGCTTAGAGAATTAAGAGCTTGTTAGAAATTTACCAGGGACGTTAACAATTGCCAAGATGGAACAGTACAAGTGTTGAATCAACTTAAGTGCATAAAAGTTCCAAGATTCCAATGTAGTACATGGAGAATCATAAGACACATTTATAAACCAATAGGATAGATCTCTATTCTTATTAGCAAAATAGAAATTTATTGTCCTTAGATTCGGATCTCTCCTCACCCTCATCTCTTGACCCGATGATTCCTGTGATGGAGATGATGTTCCCGTTGACAATACGGAATAACAGAATAAAAGGTCTTCAGCATTAGTAGCAGAGCAGAAGCCTCCAGTCACACAATTATTCTACATGGAGACTGCCATTAATTAAGGCGCTGAACAAACAGCTTCAGTTCACCACTTTCAAACTTGTTGTTTCACAAAGAAGCCGACCATTTGCCAGGCCTGTGCGTTATGTATTGATGTTGCTGAGGCAATGTAGGTAAATATAATCGAGACACTGACTACTGTCTTTTCTTCACACATGAAAATCATAGTAGTGCCAGAGGACTGAAGGGTTGTAAATTGTACATGCTATTATTTAAAGATGGAGAGGGAGAGAGAGAAAAAGAGAAGTAATTCATGTAACTACAAGTGGGTCAATAAAATAGTGCTGATGGGTCAATTTCTTGATGCTATCGTCTGGTTTTAAAAAATCATTATATGGGATAAAAATCGATTAATATATGAAATGCAGGACACATATTTTGATGAAACATCATATCCACTAAAATTGATTGAGGCCGCTGATGAAAAAATAAAAACATTGATGAGGATAGTGTAGGTGATGTTCACTGTCTCGACTTCCAAAATCTATTTGATCGTGTGCCGTTTAATTGTCTTGTTCTGCAATCTGAAAAGAGCGTATATGAACAATGCCAATGTGGATGTGACACAGGTCAAGTTTTAAAGATGCTTCAGAAAAATAGGGGGTGTGCCTATACAAGTATTGGAGATTGCAGATCGATTGATAAGATGGTTTATAAAATATATTTATTATTATAAATGGGGGTATTCGACTGGGGTTTTCCTTTTGCCTCAGACGGACGATTCCAGCTATTTCCCAAGGGTCCCCCTTGACTCTGAAAGTCAGCCGATTCAGGCTAGCTGTGATTCCTAACGTAGTTCAATAGAAACAGTCAGTCCATACCCGTAAAGGAATTAACATTGTAACCTTGATTCCAGTGAGAGACCAATTATCCTGCAATGTCCAGATAGAGTTTCGCAAAAACAGGCCTGACAAAGCATAAACTGTTCTGGTATTAACGCTTTGGAATGCAAGATATTGGGGAGAGCAAACATTCTTGTTTTGCTGTCCCAAGACATTACAGCATGGGGACACTCTTTCCCATCAAACACATGCAGGGATATTGCAGCACAGCTTCGACACAGGTACGGATTCAGAGGTGGAAATGGATATTCTTAGTGATCGCCGTGATATGTGTGCTTCTCCTCAGATGCCGTGGCAGTCCATGCCCAAATGCAACAAGGCCTGGGCCCTGTCAAGGCCAGGGCTGAGACGTGGCAAGTAACATTCGGGCCACACAATTGCCAGGCAATGAGCATCTCCATCAAGAGAGAATCCAACCATAACCCCTTGATGTTAAATTTACTGTATAAATTCAGGGGTTAGCATTTACCAGAAACTGAGCTGGACGAGTCGCATAAATAAAAGGGCTACTAGACCAGATGAGTGATTAGGAATTCTGCGGCGATTAACTCACCTCCTGCCACCACCCCCCACGCCACCTCCCCCACCCCCAAAATCCTTTCCATTATTTATAAAGCAAATGTCAGGAGTGTGATGGAATACTCTCCAGTTACCTAGAGAAGTGAACCTCCAACAATGCTGAAGAAGATTAACAACGTCCAGCGCTAAGCAGTCCACTTGATTGGGACCACATACATAAAACATCACTCTCCCCACCGCCAACGATCACTGGTAGCAGAGTGTACCATCTACAAGCTGCACAGCAAGAAATTAAAAAAAGTCTTTAGGCTGCACTTTCCAAACCCAGGATCTCTACTGCCTAGAAGGAAAAGGGCAGCAGGCACATGGGAACACCAATAACTGGAAGTTCTGCTCCAAGCCACTCACCATTCTGATTTGGAGCAATATCGCCACTCCTTCAGTGCTGCTGAGTCAAAGTCCTGGAATTTCCTCACTTACAGCACTCTGGGTGTAACTACACCACAAGAAGGCAGCTCACCACCACCATCTCAAGGGCAATTAGGGATGGAAAATAAATGCTCGCCACCGACGCCCATATACTGAACATGAATAATAATAAAATATAAACTTCTGTCAAACTTGATTATGAAAAGAAAGTTGGATACGGTCTAGTTGAAAAACATACAGTCGCCAGTTGGACAGATGGATTCAGAATGCCAAGTATGGGGTGAGTGGTGAGCACAGAGGACAATGACTTCGATTTTCACAGTTCGCAGGTTATTAAAAATTCATTGTGATGATTCAATGTCTATGATTGAAAATATAGGAAAGGAATAGTTCATCTCACTCGCAGTTACCGCACGTCATCCCAATGGCCCCGCCCAACCACAACCCCCACCCAATTCTCCATGCTCCCATATCCTGGATGGATCAGCTCCAGACTCTCATTCAGAACAGTGTGGGGAAATTAACGCTTGCACTTCTTGATCAAGCCTATGTAATTTGACTTAATTCTCATTACAAATTACATCTTCCACTGCCTTATTTTTAGCGATTAGCTGCTCACTTCAGTGACATTGTTGGCGATATGAAGAAAAATCTGAGATCTCATCCAAATTGAAACACTTTTGGTCAATGGACTTTGAATTAGCCCAAGGAGGCAGAACGTGGAATGCTTCCTTAACTACTCACCAATATCGGAGCGGCAATGTCAATGAAAACAAAACTCTCCAAGGAGGTAGTTACGAATGGATACCTAATGTGCAGGATGACCTGCGAATCTTTTTCCCTGAAAGCCAAGATTCATTCAATACCAACGCATCCGGATTTTCCAGAGATCCACTGGGGACACGTTTGGGATTTTCCCAGGCAACACGACATCGGTATTTCAAGGCACTTGCTAATGCCACCATTAAAAGTTCTGGAGACTGTGTATGCAAACGGCCCTACCCTAACAGACAGTCTGAGAAGTTAATGCACTTCGTCTAGTTATCGCTGAAGGACTGGCTAACGTCTCCACTCAGAAAGTGGCTGATATTCTGTCTCCTCAGGGAATCATTCACATTTAGAGCAGCTTCTCCAGCTATTGTTGATAAAGTCTCATTCACTAACGTCTGTTGGGCCTTCATCCGCCATATTCTCTCTGCCATCGCTAGGAATACTAAACCATTCACTGCGATCAACTGGGTTCTGGTTAAAACATGAGACACGAATCTTATCCAAGGATGTACCTCAAACATTGATCAACAATTCCATAACTGCATCCATCATGGACATTTTTAATATTTTCTATAAATTACCCCGCTTCAGTTTTTCATTCCGATAATAACCATAATATATGCTGGGTTCGGCCACTGTCATTCAGTAATGTAATTATTTTCTCTTGGAACTCAAAGGTATACACCAGAGCCAAATTTAGGAAGTAATTCACCCATTATGCTTTGCGAGAGTGGGTCTGATACATCAAAAAACAATTGCCTTTCCAAGGTCTAAATTTCGTGGTTTCGTATATTCTGTTTGCAGCACAAGAGGTGGATCTATAGAAAAGGTAGATTGCGTAACATGGCGTCAGGCCTCATTTGCATAACTGGAAGATTTTGCAGTTGCAGACACGCACTGCACTCCATCTCCTCTACAAACATAAGGAACAATTCAATATCTCCCTGGTGTGGATTGCATGGCGAGAATCCATATCCTGATCCTTCATGGATATTTAAACTGTAAGGACATATCACTGTATCTCTTACTTGCTGACATCGCACCAGGGTTGTGGATGGGGTCCTAGTTATCCAGGACACTCGCAGAGATGTTCAAAGCTACATTACAAGCGTTGCCTCAAATACCTAACACTATTTACGGCCTTTGTAGCACATGTCTAATGCTTTTTGCGGTAATCAGGAGATACGGCTGATGGTTTGCAGCTGGAAGAGTGAATTTCAACATTATTCCTAACACTGTATCGTTAACAGTACTTTTACATCTGTGATAAACTATATGTGAATTAATCAACCTTCTTATTCTACATATATTCAAATAAGGTGAAATTTAGTTCTTTGTCAATTGAGTTAAGTGGTCACTGTTAGTCCAATTAGTTACCGATAGATCTTCTAATTTCAACAAATCATGGTTGGTCTGTACTTTCCTGTGAATCACACACAGATCTTTCTGTTCTGTTTCTGTGCTAGAATTTAGTTCTTCTTTGGCATGCTAACTAGAGTCAAAGAAATGTTATTAAATTGACAGTGATTATTAGATCCGCATATAGCTGATCTTTTGTGACATTATTGATTTGCTGTAAGAAACCTTTGATTTGTTCCTGAGCGTTCCTTAACTCGCCATTCAATGATCTTAAACGGTATCTATTTGCACCGTTCCGACCATACTGGCTTCCATAATTATATCAATGCTCAAACTCCTTTTCTTCATCATTTCTTCTGAGCTGCAGGCTTTAAGGACTGTGCGAGGTAGAGGGCGCCACTTCTCCCACTTCTTTCTCAAGGGTTTCATTTTCCTTTTACATTCCCAGAGATCAACATTTGACCCCACCCCGGCCGCCAAAAAAATGTCCACTTGTTGTTACATGGTACGCACTGTCCCTTTACCACCATTTCCACCTTGCTACAGTAGAATTCAGAATAACAGAGAATTAGAGGAGCTTGACTGAATGGATTCTGAGAGGCTGTTGCCTCACGTGGGGGATTCTAGAAAAAGGTGGCAGTTTCAAATGAAGTGGTCTCCCAATTAGGACAAAGATGATGTAAATTTATTTCCTGAATGCTTGATAGCCTATGCATTTCAGTTTCCCAAAGAGTTGTGGAGGCTGGGTTATTAAATATATTCAATTCACATTCAGGCAGATCTTGATCGTCAAGGGTCTCAAGAATTACGGTGGACAAGCAAAGAAGTGGACTTACGATTACAACCAGAACTGTCGTGGTCTTATTCACTCTATAATAAACTCGATGGAATGACTGGCCCATCTCTGCTCATATTTCTTGTGATCGAGTTATTGCACTTGCTTTCGCTGGCTCATTGAATGATACAATATTCGGCAATCTGCCTCCCTTCATTTTTCTACCTTATCAAATCTAATCCACTGCTGCATCATATTTCCCCTTGATCCAAAAAGTTTTTACTCTTAAAAGGACATGTAAAATGCAGTTCCTTCACATAGAATTCAGGTTTGGCCTTGTTCATCCAGGTAGGTGATCGTTCATGGCAGCAAACCTAGTTCAGAGCCCACACTTTTACACCACACGACTCCAAAGAGGATGGAGAGCACAGTCTTCTTCATTTATTTTTCTACCTGTTCAATAAAATGTCAATTTCGCTCGACTACAATATCCAGGATAAGTATTTCCCAATTGAATCATTACCCCTGGCATTTATAAAACCTCAACTTACATTTCGGAACTCTGAATGCTATTGTCCTCTAGGTTCCGCATCTCATTGTTGGCATCTATTTCCCAATTTTTGAGGGAGTGGGGATAATATCAATGATCTGTGTGACTGTCTCTGTTGCATAATTACCATTGGAATATCCTGTTCTTCCAAGGTACACCATTTCCTCATACCCACAACAATCCCGTCTAGAACACACTGGCAGAAAGGATGGTCCAGGCAGAAAGCCTCCTAACATTTGCAGAACAAAAAAAAAGCAATGTTTTGTCGTTCACTTGAATTGCTGTTAAATGTGGACAACGAACAGAAAATTGAGATTAGGCTGGACAACGTTATCATTCAACAGAAACATTATGGGCCATATGTCACTCATCTGTGAATTCAAGTTTCTAACTCTCTATGTCTGTTGTAACGTTCCACTGACTGAACTGGACCTATCAGATTCAGCGTCACTGGGGAGTGTGTCAGTATTTAGAAAGAACACCTGGGGAATGTGTTAATATTTATAACTAAGTGATGTTCATGTGCCAGTCATTATAATGAAACCCTGTGGAGGATTACAACAGTACTAATGAATCCCTGGGGCATTGCAGGTGCGGGGTGGGTTGGGGGGGAAAGCGGGCGGTGAGTGTTGGGCGGTGTGGAAGGGAGTTGGTGGCGGGGTGGTGATGTCAGTATAGATTATGCGTCCATGGGGAGTGTTTCAGTGTTTATGCTGGATCCCTGCCTTGTGGGTCAGAATCTTTACTGAATCCCTGGCTAGTGTTTTAATATTTACAGTGACCAATACATCGTGTTTCGGTATTAATATAATGAATCAATGGCGAGTGTGTTAGATTTTATTAATGGATCCCTGGCAAGCTTGTCAGTATTTAACATGAATCGCGGGGAGTGTGTAATTGATTTTAATTTTTTCCTGAAGAGTGTGTCAGTATTAATAATGAGTAACTGAGAAGTCCATCAGGTTATACAATGAATGTGTTTGGACATAACCTGTATTTATAATGAATCCTAGGTTAGTGTGTCAGCATTTATATTGACTCCTCGAATAATGTGTCAGTATTGGTAATTAATCCCTGGGGAATGTGCCAGTAATTATAATGAATCCCTGGGGTGACTGACATAATTATAATGACTCAGTGTTTAGTGTGTCAGTATTTATAATTGAACATTGGGATTTGATTCAGTGTTCATAATGCATCTCTGGGGATTGTGGCATTGTTTACAATTCATCCTTGCCGAATGTGCTCGTATTGATAACGAATAGCTGGATATTGTGTCAGTGTTTATAGTTAATCCCTGGGGACTTTGTCAGTGTTGTTAAAGAATCGCTGGGAATTGTGTCTGTATTCATAATTAATAAATGGAGAAGGTGTCACTATTGATAGTTATTCCCCGGGGAGTGTGTCAGTAACTCTAACGAATTTATGGGGAGGTTCTCAGTATTTAACATGAAACCCTGAGGAGAATTTGTTATGAAAACCTGGGGATTGTGTAAGTATCCAGATTGAATCACTGCAGAGTTTTTCAGCATCCACACGGAATTCCACCGGAACTCGTTAGTATTGATAATGAATCTGTGGGGAGTGTGTCAGTATTTAGTATGGATCCTTGGAGAGTGTGTCAGCATTTATAAAGGATCCAAGGTTTGGATGGAGGCGTGACAGTATTTAAAATTAATTCGTAGACAGTGTGTCAGTATTGTTAATGAATCTGTGAAGAGTATTTTATTATTCATGACATAGCTTTGGGGAGTCTGTTAGAATTTATAATAAACCACTGGGGAGTGTGTCAGTATTCAGAATGAATCATTGCAGAGTTTATCAGCATTCACACGGAATTCCCCGGAGCCCGTCCGTATTTATAATGAATCTGTGGGGAGTGTGTCAGTATTTATTATGGACCCCAGGGGAATGTGTCAGTATTGATATTGAAGCCATGGGGAGTGCGTCAGTATTTATAATGGATCCTTGTGGAATGTGACAGGATTTGTAATGGATCCCTGGGGAGTGTGTCAGTATTTGCAGTGAATCCACAGGGAGATTGCTATTTAGTCTTTACATCGGATCCCCGCAAAGTTTGTAAATATTGATAGTGAAACCAAGGTAACCGTGACAGTATTTGGAATGAATTCCTGTGGAGTGTATCAGTATTCATCAGGATTCTCTGGGAAGTCTATCAGTGTTTATAATGAATCCAGTGATGTTTGTTAGTATTTCTGTTCAATCCCTGGCTATTGTTACTCTATTTATCACGAATTCCTGAGTAGTGTGTCAGTGTTTATACTGAATCCCTTGGGACTGCGTGAGTGATTGTAAAAAATACCAGAGGTGATTATCATTATAAAGAACCCCCAGGGTCGTGTGCCAGTGTTTATAATAAAGACCAGGGAGTGTAGAGGGACGTGGGTATTAGCAGAGATACCTCGGAGGGTGTGTCAGTGTTTCAAAAGCATTTCTGTGGGCAGGGGGTGTGTTGGTGAAAGTGCTTAAAATGAATCCCTCTGGAAAGTGTCACTATATTTAATGAATCCCTGGGGAGTGTGTCAATATTTATAATGAACCCCTGGAGAGTATGTTAATATTTATCATGAATCCCTGGGGAGTGTGACATTTTTTAAAAGTATCCCCGGGGAGTGTCTGATTATTTATAATGAAGCCTTCGCGTGCGTGTCAGCAAATATCATGAATCCCTGGGCTGTTTGTCAATATTTATAATGAACCCCTGGGGGCTGCGTCATTATATCTAATGAATTCCTGAGGAATGTGCCAGTGTTTATAAAGAACCTCTGGAGAATGTGTCGTTATTTATCATTGATCCCTGGGGAGTATGCCAGGGTGCATAATGAATCTCTGGGGAATTTGTCGCTATTTATCATAAATCCCTGGGGAGTATGCCAGTATGCATAATGAATCTCTGGGGAATGTGTCGCTATTTATCATTAATCCCTGGGGAGTTTGGCAGTGTGCATAATGAATCTCTGGGTAATGTGTCGCTATTTATCATTAATCCCTGCCTACGTCAGTATTTGCACGATGCCGACACGAGTTTTGCCAGTACTTAGACGGGGCCACTGGAATTTATGTCACTGATTACAGAGCATTTGTGATTTTGTGTGGCATTATAAACAGAATTTTACTTGGGAATATATCAGTATTAAGAGAGGGCCTTGTGTCAGAAACTATGGGGAACCCCCGGGGAATGTATGGGTGATTGCAATTACTTATTGGGGAGTGTGTCAGTATTTGCAATTAATCTCTGGGGACTTGGCCACATTTGAAATGAATCCCTGAGCTGTGAGTAAGTATTTGTGACGAATACCTGGGGCGGTAGTCACTATCTGGCAGGTGTTCTTCTGGACGTTGTCAGCATTCAAAGTGCTTCCCATGCAGTGTGGAACTACCCATTTAGCCGGCAAGCATTTTACAGGGGAACCACGTGGACTGCATCACTATTTACAGTGGACAGAATTTTCTACCACACTTGTCATCAGTTGTCATGGTGGCAGGGGCTCGTCAAACTAGCAACAATGCGAAAACTTGGTTTTATGGTGAAATCAATTTGCGATCGTCCACTCTACCCGTCAATGGCTTTCCCTGGGTCCAATATCAGGAATCTAATTTCAATTTATGAGCATCTCATCATCTTTCCTGCTCACCGGATTCTTCTAGACACATTGGGTTTGTCACCCACGTCAGCAGGAACAATGCCGGCCCCCAATATGTATTGACAGGTGTGATGTACAGAAGTCGGGACTTACTGTTAAAAGTCTGAACTGAGCATGAGGGCCTTGCTCATAACACGGACACCTGAGGAGAAGAAAATGCTCCAGCTCTACAGATACTGGACCCTGGAGGAGCACTTGCATTGTAGCAGGGAATGATTCTGATGGACATGGCTCTGCCACGCAGCAACACAGGGAATGTGGGAGGTGTTCATTGATGTCTGCCTGCTGCTTTTGGATATCAAATACCTGGAAAGGGTCTGCTTTGGATGATCGCCACGGGGTGTTTGGGGAAAGAGAGGAAGGTACAGCAGTGAGTTGGAAATGTAGGGATAATGGGCGAGTGGGTGGTGGGATGGAAGGTCTAGGTTTGTCTGGGAGAGGGAAGTGTTCAGGAGAGGAATGGCTGGGATGGTGGGAACAAAGGTATCAGGGGTTGAGGTTGGGAGTGGGCAATCCATGTTGTCGGGGGGCGGGCGAGGTGCAGGTTATGAGGCAGGGAGGAAGTACATGGTGAGGGGAGTTTATTGGGGAAACGGTGGCAACTGACCAAGTAGATACAATGGGGAAGGAATGTGTAAGCGAAATAGTTCACAGGGGGGAAGAATGTCTGATTGGAGAACGAATCTCGGGGGGAGGGCTTCGTAGGTGGGTAGGAATTCGTGGGGTGAATGCAGATCACAGGGGCGAAGTAGCCCGGGGGAGGAATGAGTCACGGGGGGAGGAGGGAGTATGGGTGGAGTAGGGAGTAAGGTTCAAAAGGAAGTAAGAGAGGGATATGGGGTGATTTCCAGGTGAACGTACAAGGTAGCTGCCTGTGGAATCAAAGACACCCTCCTCTGGAGAGAATAGAGTGTGGGTGAGCATGGCAAAAGGAATTGTGAGTATTGGTGGGGGGGTTGGGGGGTGGGGGGAGGAGGTGGAGGGGGGGAGTGGGGTGGGGGGGCAGAGTGAGCCAGAAAGTTTGGAGACTGAGGATGAGATGGTAGAGGTAAAGTGATAGCGAGAGTGGATGGTTACGGACTCAGAGTCAGACAAAGACCCTGGAGGTGGAAATAAAGCGATTGGGGAGATCAATGTGGATCGGGGTGGGATTGTCGGGGATGTAAGGAAAGTGCATGTTAGCCAAGGGATCCCGGAAAACAATTGTTTCTGTTTGGTAGGCGATGCTGTTGATTTGCAGGGTAAAGCCAAGGACCTCAACAGTGATGGTGGAAAGGACATGGGTGTCTGGGGCAGGAATAACAACAAGGGGGCTGAAAGTAAGCCTTAGTCAGTCTATCGTTTTGAAATAAAATGTTTTAGGAACCTCTTGCTGGGCGGGGACACGTGCTGCACGGGAGTACGATCAGTGGGTGGACAGAGATACAGTTCAGCTCAGATGGAAAACTGAAAGCGTACCTGAACACGCAGCATTGAACATTCTCGGGACATTGAGATGAGTGTGATAGAGGAAGGTTCTATTTGCGGGGGAGAAAGCTTGCACCAGGCTTCGAAATCCACTGCCAAACGCACACACTTCTACCTCGAGTATCACCTGTGGTCTGGCTCTGTCCAGCTGAAATGCCAGTGGTTGGGGGAGGGGGTGTGTGGGCTGTGTTGGTGACGAGCGGGTGGTGCAATGTGCATGAGGAAGACTCGAGAAGCCTGGAAATGCAGCTGATAAAGTCTAGTGCAAATTACTCAGTGAAAGTGAATGTGTTTTTAGGTTAGAATGAGTCAAAATGCGTCCAGCCATGCAACCACTTGTGATGAAAAGTTCTCAGTTTTTCTAGGCCTACCTCTTCTTCCAGGTGCTGCCCTGACATCCGCAGCAGTGGTCGAGGCAGCCAGTGTAAAGTTTGGCTCTGTTGCCTCTAGTGGATTCAGTGTGCATTACGCGTCCTCTAGAAAGGCAAGGTTATTGGGGCAAAGGCTTGCTTTGGTCAGCTGTGGCTCAGTTCATAGCACCCTCGCCTTTGAATCAGAGGGTTGTGGATTCATGTCCCACTCCTGGAAACCAAGAACTGTGATTGTACTCGAAAGAGTTATAATCTGTGACTGTTGATAACTCGAAAGAGTTTTCACAGCAGTGATATAAAATGGGCATTACCTTTTCTTGAGGTGTCAGCTGTGGCTCAGTTCATAGCACCCTCGCCTTTGAATCAGAGGGTTGTGGGTTCCTGTCCCACTCCCGGTAAACCAAGAACTGTGATTGTACTCGAAAAGAGTTGCAATCTGTGACTGTTGATAACTCGAAAGATTATCCTGCAGGCCAGCTGCTCCCTCTGCGCTGATTGGGAACAAAGCAGAGGAGGTTCACAGGCAAAGGAGACTCGAAGGGACAGGGCCACTTCTGAGATTCCTGAGTGGCTGATGCTACTGTGTTCGCCTTGCTGCTCCTCCTCTTTTCAGAAGCCGAGGATCTCAAATTGACTCCTTTAGGGTTATTAGAAACTGCGAGCACTTCGAAGAGCCCTGGTTCCTTCTCGTGTCACCACTGCAGGGTCTCACTCATGGCAACACCGATGGAGCACAGGTCTGCACAGATCTCTGCGTTCCGCTGGACCAGGGTCTCCATGTTTCCTCCCTCCCTCCCATGGTCAGTATCAGACACACACACGTCGGCACCATTTCATCAGAGAGATTGTGGACGCACTCTTGTGACTTGTGTTCCAGTCCGGTGAGGGCTTTGAACAGCTCTGTGCGATGTTCCCCAGCCTTCTGCTGGACTGCCACGATGAGTTGGAAGGCAAAATCCAGAGGGTCATACTCTGACACTGAGCTCCCAAATGTCTCTTCCCCAGCCATCCTGCAAGTGCCGTGAGCTCGGCTTAACGATCCTCCTCCTGCTGCGGACATGTGTCCGTGTGGTGGCAACTAGAAAGTGATCCGAGCCTGCTTAAACCTAGATCTCACCGAGACCTGTGACTCTGCACTGATGGAGGGTGTGAGTACACGCAGTGATGGATCTTCCAGGCTGCTTATTTCGAGCTCTTCAATGGAGGAGTTATCCTCTTCGCTGGAGGGGAAGAAATGGATGGAGCTGAGCCACCAGCTAGCTGAAAGATTCATTTGCTTGGCAGAGATCCCAGGGAAGCATAATAGAGATAATTAGCGCATCTGACGGGAGTCAAAACCAGGAGATAATGCACTCATATTTCTGCTGGGATTTGGATGGTCTGCTGCAGGATCGTCAAGTGGTGCCCATAGCCAACGTCACCATTACTGCAGGCACGGCCCAGGATCTCAGCAGTTAGTTTGATGACAGGCTGCTCAAGGTGTGAGAGGTGTCTAACTTTTGCCAGTCCACCATAGGCCCTGGGACCTCACCTTGCAGTTATTACCCCGCTTCTCCTGCATGAAACAGATCCAGAGAGTGTGAGCAGGACGCATGGCAATGCATCGAATGTTTGTGTTGTGAGCAGAGTCATCGGCTGGATGAGCTCCAGAGGATGCAAGCCAGAGGAGGATGTGAGGTCGTGTGTACAAAAGTACAGCACAGCAACAGGCCCTTCGGCTTTCCAAGCCTGCGCCGATCAAATTGCACGTCAACTAAACCGTTTTGCACTTCTGTGGTTCGTATCCCTCTATTCCCATCCTATTCATGTATTTGTCAAGCTGCCTCTTAAACACCACTATCGTACCTGCTTCCACCACCTCCTCTGGTATCGAATCCCAGACTCACAACCCACTGCGTAAAAAACCTGCCCCGCACATCTCCTCTATAATTTTCTCCTCTCACCTTAAATCTATGTCCCCTAGTAATTGACTCTTCCACCCTGGGGAAAAGCTTCTAACTATCTAAGAGATAGAGAGAGAGAAATACAGAGAAATTGAGAGAGACAATGAGAGAGGTAAGGAAAGGGAAGGTGAGAACGAGAGGCAAACAGACAGGCAGAGGCAGAGGAGAAAAGGCAGAGAGGGAGAGAGACCGTGATATAGACAAAGGGTATTTTAGCAAGTGAGAAAGAGAGCTAAATCGAGAGGGGAAGAGGGAAATAGAGCAAAGATGCAGTGAGAGATAGAGTGAGAAAGAGAGTGAGAGAGTGAGGCTCAGAGAGAGAAAGATACACAGAGGGAGAGAGAGAGACATAAAGAGAGAAAGAGGAAGAGACTATAAGAGACATAGAGCGAAATCGGAATAATGAGAGCTAGAGACACAGTGAGAGAGAGACATAGAGAGAGAGAGAGAGAGAGAGAGAGAGAGAGAGAGAGAGAGAGAGAGAGAGAGAGAGAGACACAGATAGACAGACAAACGGATAGTGTGCGAGATGGGGAGAGTGACACAGAGAGAATTAGAGAGGCAGAGAGTGAGGGCGATCGAAAGGGATAAATAGAGAGGGTTGCTGGGCGAGAAGGAGAAACTGAGGCAGAGAGAGAAATAGAGAGAGACAGGCAGAGAGAATGAGTGATTGAAAGAGTGAGAAGTTGAGAGGCAGAGTGTGTGGCAGGGCGAGAGAGAAAGGGAGAGAGAGAGAGAGACAATGAGGAAGAGGAAGATAATGAAGTCAGAGGGGCTTAAATGCACCGATTGAGGGAGGCAGAGGGAGATGGAGAGAGTGAGATTTAGAGACACAGTGAGAGCGACACAGAGAGAGAGGAAGAGAGAGGGAGAGAGAGGTAGAGTAAATTTGGAAATGAGAGAGAGGGAGAGAAAAGAGAGAGAGAGACCAAAGAGAGAGATGTAGTTAGACAAACAGCGCGAGAGCAAGACTGAGAGAGACAGAGACAGAGAGCGAATGAAACAGAGAGACAAAGTGAGAGATCGATGCAGAGGGAGAGATAGGATGGGAGGGAGAAAGGGAGAAAGAGAAAGAAAGGGAAACAGAGGGGGAGGGACACACAGATAGGCTGAGGCAGAGAAGAAGTGGCAAAGGGAGAGAAAGGCAGACCTCGAAATAGACAAAGGGAAGTTTAGCAAGTGAGAAAGAGAGAGAGAGAGAGGGAGGGAAAAATAAAAAAGAGACAAGGAAAGAGAGAAACTGATTTGATACGCAGGGTGTGGGAGAGAGAGAGAAAGAGAGGGAGAGAGACAGAATGAGAGAGTAAACCGGGAGAGAAAGAGGCAGCGAGAGCCATAGAGCAACAAGAAAAGATTGAGAGATAGAGTCACAGAGAGAGAGGCATAGAGAGAGAGAGAGACAGGCAGACAGACAAAGAGAGAGAGTGCTTGGGAGGGGGATAGAGATAGAAAGAGATAGAGAGTGAGAGAGAGAGGCAGATATATAAAAATACAGAGTTAAATAGTCAGATAGATCGACCGATAGATAGATAGATTGATTGATAGATATATAGGTAGACAGAGTGACAGTGAGACACATGTACAGATAGATTAGATAGATAGATAAATAAACAGATAGGTAGACAGGCAAATGGACAAACAGGTATGTAGATAGATGGATAGATAGATAGACATACAGCAAGGCAGATAGAGGGAGAGGGACTGCAAAGGAAAGCAAGAGATGGGAAAGGCACACAGGGATACGCACACAGATTGAATGAGACAGAAAAACGTTAGAGATAGAGATAGAGACCCACGGACGCACGCACACATGCACACACACAGGTTCTCACACACACGGACATGCTCATACTCACACACACTCACGGAGAGAGAGAGATGGAGAGAAAGAGACAATGGGAATTTTAGAGTGTGGGAGGCAGAGGATAGAAAGAGATAATCGTGAACACAGAAACACGTAGGCAATCAAGCAGAAAAAGATAGAGAGTGCTGAGAGAGAGGGAGGACGATCGACAGGGAGAAAAGGAGAGAGTTGATGGGAGAGGGAGAGATGGTGAGGCAGAGAGGGAGAGAGAGAGAGGGAGAGGGAGAGAGTGAGAGGGAGACAGAGACAGGCAGAGAGAATGAGAGTGTGGAAAAGAGAGAAGGAGGGATTCAGACTGTATGACAAAGGGGGAGAGAGGGAGTGAGAGAGAGAGAGGGAGAGAGGGAGAGAGAGAGAATAGAGAGAGAGAGGTGGAAGCGCACTGAGAAAGGGAGAGAGAGGGAGGAGGAGAAATTGAGAGCTAGAGTCACAGCAAGAGAGAGAGCGAGAGTTTGAAAAATACAGAGGGGGAGAGAAAACAGAGAGAGAGACAAAGAGAGAGACAGAGTTAGGCGCACAATTTGAAAGGGAGAGTGAGAGAAAAGAGAAACAGAGGCAACGTGAGAGATGGACGCAGAGAGTTGGATAGAGAGAGAGAAACAGATAGAGAGAAAGTGTGAGAGAAAATGAGAGAGAGAAAGAAAGGGAAGTCGAGATCGAGAGGCAAACAGACAGGCAGAGGCAGAAAGAAGAGTCAGAGAGAGAGAGAGAGACAATGGAATAGACAAAGGGAAATTTAGTAAACGAGAAAGAGATATTAAACGGGAGTCAAATACGGAAAGAGAGCAAAGATAGAAAGGAAGATAGACAGAGAAAGAGGGCAAGAGAGTGAGGCTTAGAAAGGAAGATGGATACACTGAGGGTGTAATGGAGAGAAAGAGAGGGAGAGAGAGAAATAATGTGAGGAAAGAGGAAGAGACAGCGTGAGCCGTAGAGGCGCGAGAAGGAAATAATGAGAGCTAGAGACACAGAAAGAGAGGCACAGAGAGAGAGGAACAGAGAGAGACAGACAGACAGAGAAAGGGTTCGTGAGTGGGAGAGAGAAAGAGAAAGATAGAGTGGCAGAGAGAGTTTGTGTGTGTATGTGGGGGGGGGGGGGGGGGGGGGCGTGGGGGGCGCGGAGGGAGGGGGGGTTGGAGGAGAGAGAGAGAGAGAGAGAGGGGGAGAGAAATAGGGTGATCGAAAGGGAGAAAAAGACAGGGTTGCTGGGCAAGAAACAGTTTCTTAGGCTGAGCGAGAAATAGAGCGAGAAGGGCAGAGAGAATGAGAGATTGAAAGAAAAAGAGGAGAGACAGCGTGTGTGACATAGGGCGAGAGGGAAAGAGAGAGAGAGAGAGGGAGGGATAGAGAGATTGGGAGAAAGAGAGGCAGAAAGACCGCGTGAGGGAGGCAGAGGGAGAAGGAATTAGTGAGATTTAGTGACACAGCAAGAGACAGAGAGAGAGAGTAAGAAATATGAAGAAAGGGAGGGAGAGAGAGAAAAAAAGAGAGAGACAGAGTTAGGCACAAAGTGTGAAAGCGAGACAGAGAGAGAGTGACAGAGAGAGAATACGGCAGAGAGACAGTGTTAGAGGTTGACACAGAGAGAGAGAGAGAGAGATAGGATGTGTCAGAGTAAATGAGAGAGAGAGAAAGAAAGGGCAAGAGAGAACGAGAGGTATACAGACAGGCATAGGCAGAGAGAGAGAAAGAGACAGAAAGAGAGAGACCATGAAAAAGACAAAGGGGTTTTTAGCAAGCGAGAAAGAGAGAGAAAGCAAGAGTAGAAGAGGGAAAGAGAACAGAGAGACAAAGAGAGAGAGAGATTGAGGCGGAGGGAGGGAAAGTGAGTCAGAAGAAGACAGAGATAGACATGCAGAGGGAGAGATAGACAGAGAGAGAGGGGAAGAAATACATTGAGAGAAGAAAGATGAAAGGAAAGAGACAGCAAGAACCAAAGAACGACAAGGAAAGAGTGTGAGATAGAGACACAGAGAAAGATGCACAGAGAAAGAGGGAGAGAGAGAGAGAGATAAAACAGACAAACAGAGCAAGTGCGTGCGGGTCGCGGGGAGGGGGGGGGTGGGGGGCGGTGTGGGGGACAGAGAGAAATGGAGAGGGAGAGACAGAGAGAGATACAAAAAGACAGAGATAAATAGAACGATAGATGGGCACAAAGATAGATATGTAGATAGATAGATCGATACATAGCTAGATAGATAGATAAATAGGCAGACTGACAGACATAAATGCAGAAAGGCAGATAGAGGGAGAGGGAAGGCAAAGCAAAGCAAGAGAGGTCGAGAGAAACACAGAGATACTCACACAGATTGAAAGAGACAGAGGAATGTGAGAGTGAATGATAGAGACGCTCCAACACACACACACACACACACACACACACACGGACACACACAGAGGCTCAAAGGCAAAAGAGAGAGAGAGAGAGATGGAGAGAAAGAGAGAAAGGAAATTTTGGAGTGTGAGAGGCAGAGGACAGAAAAATTGAAGCACGTACACATAGATACGTGGTCACAAACACAGAAAAAGAGAGGGAACTGAAAGTGGGAGGGCGATCGAAAGGGAGAAATAGAGAGAGTTGCTGGAAGCGAAACAGAGATTGAGGGAGAGAGAAAGAGAGAGAGCGAGAGAGAGAAAAATATGGCCAGAGAGAATGACAGTGAAAGACGGAAAAGGAGGGAGGCAGAGTGCATGACATATGGCGAGAGCGAAAGAGAAAGAGAGAGAGATGACACAAAGATTGGCCTTGTGGTTAACAGTGAGGTTGAGTATCCTGGGGTCCGGGAAGATATAGACGGGATGGTCAAATGGCCAGATAAGTGACAGATGGAATTTCAACCTGAAAAGTGTAAGGTTATACACTTTCGAAGGAGTAAGTTGACAAGGAAGCATTCAATGAACTGCATGACACTAGGACGTTCTCAGGAACAAAGGGACCTTGGTGTGTGTGTCCTTCGATATCTGAAGACGGAGGGGCATGTTAGTGGGGTGTTGAAAAAGGCAAATGGGATTTTTCCCTTTATCAATTGTGGCATAGATTACAAAACTAGGGTGGTCATGTTGGAGTTGCATAGAACCTTTGTCAGGCCACAGCTGCAGGATTCTGTGCAGTTCTGGTCGCCAATTATAAGAAGCATGTGATTGCACTGGAGGGGGTGCAGAGGACATTCACCAGGATGTTGTCTGGGATGAAACATTTAAGTTATGAAGAGAGGTTGGATAGGCCTGGGTTGTTTTCGTTTGAGCAGAGAAGACTGAGGGCCGAATTGATCGAGGTGTACAGGATTATGAGGGGCATCGACAGGGTGGATAGGGAGTAGGTGTTCCTCTTAGTTGAAGGGTCAGTCACAAAGGGGCATGGGTTCAAGGTGAGGGTCAGGAGCTTTTGGGGGGATGTGAGAAAAAAAATATCCCCAGAGGGTGGTGACGGTCTGGAATGCACTGCCTGGGAGGGTGGCATAGGAGGGTTGATTCACACCCTTTAAAAAGTGCCTGGATGAACACTTGGCACGTCATAACATTCAATGCTATAGGCCAAGTGCTGCTAAATGGGATTAGGTTAGTAGGTCAGGTGTTCATCACGTGTCGGTGCAGGCTCGATGGGTCAAAGGGCCTCATCTGCACTGTGATTCTATGTTTCTGTGATTCTGAGAGAGTGAGTGAGAGAGAGATAATAGAGAGAGAGAGAGGAGGAAGCGCTCTGAGAGAGGGTGACAGAGGGAGAAGGAGAGAGTGAGAGTTGGAGACACAGCAAGACACGTCGAGAAATGGAGAGAGAGAGAGAGAGGCATAGAAAGAGACAGAGTTAGGCACACATTTTTAGAGAGATACTGAGAGAGAATGAGACAGACAGGCAACCTGAGGTATAGACAGAGAGAGAGAGTTGTAGGGAGAGAGATGGGGAGAAAGTGAAAGAGAGAAGGAAAGGTAAGGGGAGAGGAAGAGACAAAGAGTCAGGAAGAGGAAGAGAGAGAGACACTGAAATAATCAAAGGAATGCTTCGCAAGCGTGAAATAGAAAAAGCGAGTTTGGAAGAGGGAAAGAGAACAGAGAAACAAAGAGAGAGATAGACTGAGAATGAGTGCGAGAGAGTGAGGCAGAGAGAGAGAGAGAGAGGGATGCGCAGAAGGGAGACAGAGAGAAAGAGATGGAGAGAGAGACATAGAGAGAGTAAAGAGGGAGAGTACGAGACAGCGGGAGCCATGGAGCGAGAGAGAAAGAGTGAGAGATAGAGAGACGGTGAGAGAGGCACAGAGAGAGAGCGAGATCGAGAGAGAGAGAGAGGCAGGGAGAGAGACAGAGAGAGGGAGAAGGCAGTGATATATAAAGACAAAGATAGATAAATAGATAGATTGGATAACAGGTAGGCAGGCAGGCAGAAGTAGAGGCAGACAGACAGATAGACAGATACACAAATAGAGATAGATAGATAAATAAACGGACAGACAGGTAGATAGATAGATAGACAGACTGAATGACAGTCCGAGGGCAAGGAACTGAGAAGGAGAGCAAGATAGGCGGAATGACAAAGAGAGGTAAACACAAAAAAAATGAAAGAGACAGAAACGTGAGAGACAGAGATAAAGACGCACTGACACACGCACACACCCATGGACACACATGCACTCTCAGTGTGTGTGTGAGTGAGAGTGAGAGAGAGAGAGAAATGGAGAGAACTAGACATATGGAATTGTATGTTGTGAGAGGCAGAGGACACAGAGAGAGAGAAACACGTACACACAAAAATGGAGACACCCACACACAAAGAGAGAGAGGGAGGGGGGGCTAAGAGAGAGACGACGATCGAAGGGGAGAACAATATAGAGTTGGTGGGAGAGAAAAAGAGGACGACGCAGGGTGAGAGAAAGACAGAGTGAATGGGAGATTGAAAGATGGAGAAGTTGAGAGGCAGATTTTGTGACATGGAGCGAGAGGTATTGAGAGAGAGAGAGAGAGACTGGGAGACAGGTATAGAGATAGTGAGAGAAAGAGAATAAAGAGACGTAAATGCATCGAGTGGGGAACACAGAGGGAGATGGAGGGAATGAGATTTAGAGACACAGCAAGAGGAATAGAGACAGAGAGAGGGAGATAGAGAGGGGGAGAGAGAGAGAGAGAGAGGCAGAGAAAAACATTGAAAAAGAGGGGGAGAAAAAAGAGAGAGAGAGAGGCATAGAAAGAGAAGGGTTAGACACAGTGTGTGACAACAAGACAGAGAAAGAGAGAATGAGACAGAGTGACAACGTGAGAGATAGACTGATAGAAGGAGGGAGAGAGAGAGAGGAGAGGGAGATAGAAGGAGAGAAAGAGACAAAGGGATGTTTCAGGCGTGAGAGACAGAGAAACACACACACACACGGAGACACTGACACAGAATGAGAGAGAGGGCTGAGAGAGGCAGGGCTGTCGAAAGGGAGAGAACGAGAGAGTTGATGGGAGAGAAATAGAGGGTGAGGCAGAGAGAGAGAAAGAGGGAGAGAGGCAGAGCAATTAAAAGAGTAAGAGGAGGAGAGATACAGAGTGTGTTACAAAGGGCGGGAGGGAAAGAGAAAGGGAGGGAGTCAGAGGGAGGACAAGAGTGTGAGAGTTAGATAAACAGCGGGAGAGACACAGACATACAGAAAGTCAGAGCTAGAAATTGAAAAAGAGAGAAAGGGAGATAAAAGAGACAGAGAGGCAAAGAGAGAGACAGAATGAGACATGATGTGAGAGAGAGACAGAGAGCAAAAGAGAGAGAGAGAGACAGAGAGAGACAGATAAAGGGAAGTTTAGTAAGCGAGGAAGAGAGAGACGGCGAAAGTGAAAGGGGGAAAGAGAACAGAGACAAAGAGAGAGAGATTGAGAAGGAGGGTGATAATGTGAGGCAGAGCAAGAAGCAGGGATTGACATGCGGAGGGAGAGATAGAGAGAAAGAGTGGGATAGAGAGACAGAGAGAGTAAAGAGGAAGGGAAAGAGAGAGCGAGAGTGATACAGTGATAAGGGAAGACTGAAAGATGGAGACACAGCGAGCGTGACACACAGAGAGAGAGCGAGAGAGACAGAAAAAGAGAAAGTTAGGGAGAGATTTGGAGAGAGGCAGAGAGTGATAGAGTGACAGAGACAGAGAGAGACAGAGAGGGAAAGAAACATAAATTCATAGAGAGATAGATAGGTATACGGATAGATAGACAGACAGATAGATAGATAACAGGCAGACAGACAGAGTGAGAACGATGGTCTGAGAAGGAGAGCGAGAGAGGTGGAAACATAGACAGAGATAGAAGCACACAGATTGAAAGAGAGAGAGAAACGCGCGTGAGAGAGATAGATACCCACCAACACACGCACATACATACACACACAGGGACACGCACACAGTCGAACAAAGAGAGCGAGAGAGAAGAGATAGAGGAAGACAGAGGAAGAGAATCACGGAGGGATACCGAGTGAGATGGAGAGAGAAGCAAAGAGGGTCAGAGATAGAAGGAAAGAGGCAGAGAGAGTGAGAGAGGGAAACAGATGCATAGAGGCAGAGAGAGAATGGGACAGAAAGAGAGAGTGGGGAAGTCAGATGGAAGAAACAGAGACAGCGTGAGCAAGAGACATCGAGAGAGAAATAAAGAGGAAGAACGAGGTAATGGGAGCGACAGTGAGCATAAAATACAGAGAGAGATAAATAGTTCAAGAGCGACAGAGGAGGAAAGCGAGAGACACAGCAAAAGGGAGAGAGTGAGATGTGCTCAGAGAAAAAGAGGCAGGTAGCTGGTGGAGGGACAGAGAGGGTGAGAGAGACAAAGATTGCTAGTGAGATAGATTCGCTTTTGATTGTGATGTGGAATCAATTTTTGGGAGATATTGCATATTTACAGATATTTTATTCATTGAATTTAGTAATAAATTGTCACCCTTAACCCATTGTGATCGTACAACTGAATGTCCACAGTTAGAGAGGACAGTTACACCACAGGGTGTAATAGGACAGCGTGGAGAGAGGCACTCTAACATATGGAATTTAATCAATATATGGTAACAGTCAAGTGACGGATATCACTGAAACAATAGGAGATCTAGATGAGGGACTGATGGTGATTGAGTGGACAACATATTATCCAGGTGAATACAGCTCTTGTTTTTTTTATTAGTTAATTAATTTGATAAGTAAAGTCCAGTTCTTGGATCCTGGATCTTCCATTTAAAAATAAACATTTTGTATCACTAAACTCAATGACGTAAACTATTTGGTCATATATTTAAAAAATAATTAGAACAATGTTGCAACTTCAACGTCCCTGGGGTGATCCCACAGGGTATAAATTAAAGGCTTTGGGAAAGTCTCACCTCAGCGTTTAAGGCAGAGAGATTACCAGCAGCACAAAGCGGCACGTCACTTCGCACTGAAACGATGGAACCAATTGATGAGGCTGAGAAAATATTCTACACAATCCTTGCTGTTATAGGTGTTCCTGGTGAGTGACCATAACTACTGAAGTTGTGTAAATCTGTTTGTGAGCGGCTATCTCATTTTAAACTGTGACTGAAAATATTACATGCTGTTCTGGAGCTCACTGTCATAGACACACTGAATCAGTCATATAATTTGCTGAATTAATATGTATTGAATGTCTCTGCGGCTTTATTGAATTTTGTCAAATTAAAATAAACCTCTGCTTGTAACTCACAGGCTCTCTGATGAATTATTTCCTAATATTCAGTGTAAAATTATTGTGTATTGTTAAATAAGACCTTAGTGCAAGCAATTTCTCTGAAGGAAGATTTAGTGGGAGTCAGAGGAACATCACCCTGAGTGTGGGTCATTAATCAGAGTGGAGCACCTGGCCCCACTCACCACTCTTTCACGGACTGTACCTGTTCATGTCTAATTGTACTAAGTGTGGGTTAGTAACCAGAGTGGAATACCTGAATCCAGTGTCCATATATTTTTTGGTGTATCTTTCAATTTCAAATTGTACTAATTGGAAGTCAGTAACCAGCGTGGAATACCTGAATCCAGTCACCACTCTTTCACTGACTATACCTGTTAGTGTCAAATTGTTCTACGTGTGTGTTAGTAACCGGATTGGAATACCTGGCCGCAGGGATCATGTATTACTGGTTCTATCTGTCATTGTAGAATTGTACTGAGTGTTGGTCAGTAACCAGAGTGGAATACCTGACTCCAGTCACCACTCTTTCACTGACTGTATCTGTTAGTGTCTAATTGTACTAAGTGTGGGCTAGTTACCAGAGTGGAATACCTGACCACAGTCACCAATCTTTCATTGACTGTATCTGATAGTGTAAAATTTTCCAAAGTGTGGGTCTGTAACCAGAGTGGAATACCTGGCCCAAGTGAACATGTATCACTGGTTCTATCTGTCAGTGTAGAATTGTACTTAGTCTGGTTCATTAAGCAGAGTGGAATTCCTGGCCCCAGTCACCACTCTTTCACTGACTGTATCAGTTAGTGTCAAATTGTACTAAGTGTGGGATAGTAACCAGAGTGGAATAACTGACCCCAGTCAACATTTATTATTGGTTATATCTGCCAGTGCAGAATTGCATTGAGCATAGGTCAGTAACCAGAATGGAATACCTGCTACAAATAATAATGCATGACTGGGAACATTTCCCGCTGTAGAATTGAACTGAGTGAGATTCAGCAACTGCAATGAAAGGAATCAGTTCAATTTGGAACTCATGTTTTCATGGATGAGTGATCTTTCCATTCCATGGAGCTCTCTCTGTGTTTTACCTTATGAATAGTTTGACAACAGGAAGTGTTTTGATGTTGGTCGAAGATATTTGGTAGTGAGTGTATGACGTTAAATGTCTGGATTTAACTCCATTTTCTATTGAGCTGCTCCAACAGAAATAGATGTCAACCCGCTCCTGATATTTAAGCAACCCGGCAGCCATCTTACAGTGTTCCAATGTTCTTTTTGATTGTTTTATAAGCCAGAAGAGATCGGAACAAATGAAGGTCATTCCGCCCACGGAGTCAGCTCATCCAGTCAGTGAGATCATTGCTGATCTGATCATCGTCACCTCCACAATCCTGCCTTTTCCCCATAACCCTTGATTCTCTCACTGACTAAAAATCTTTCGAGCTCAGCCTCGAATATACTTAACGACTCATCATCTACAGCCCTCTAAGGGAACTAATTCCACAGATGCACTACTCTCTAATACAATAATTTCCTCCTCATCTCTGTATTAAATTGGTGAACCCTTTCGCTGAGATGATGCCCACTCGTCCTAAATCCTCCCACAAGGGGAAACAACTTCTCAACATCAACCGTGTAAAGTTCCCTAAGAATCTTATATGTTTCAATAAGGCCCCCTCTCATGCTATTAAATGCCAATGAGTACAGGCCCAACCTAATCAATCTCCCAACATGAAAAAGTCCCTCCGAATCCGGAACGAGCTGATTGAACCTTCTGTGGGTTGCCTCTACATCCGGCATATCTTTTCTCAAATAAGGGGAACAAATTTTTTGACAGTATTGTAAGTGAGTGCCTTGTATAGTTGTAGCATGACATCCCGATTTTTATAACCCACACCCTTTGAAATTAAAGCCAACAATTTATTTTCCTTCCTTATCACCTGCTGAAATTAATATTTTCATATTCATGTACGTGGGCTCCCAAATCCCTCTCTGCTGCAGCTTTCTGCAGTCTTTCACCATTTAAGTAATATTGAGCTCCTCTATTCTTCCTGCCAACGTGCATAAACCCAAAGGCTCCGATAATATATGTCATCTGCCAAGTTTTGTCAATTCACTTAACATTTTTACATGCCCCTGTAGGCCCTTTGATTCATCCTCACCATTTGCCTTCGCACCTATTTTTGTGATATGTGGAAATTTGGCGATAGTGCATTCACTTCCCTCATATACGTCATTAATACATATTGTAAATAAATGTGGTCCCAGCAGTGATCCCTGTGACACTCCCCTCGTTACAGGTTACCATTCTGAAAACGCCTTCGTTATCTCCGCTCTGTCTTCTATTAGTTTGCAAATCATCTATCCATGCTAATTTACTACCCCCAACACCATGAACTCTTATCTTATTAAGCAGCCATGTGTCCGGTACCTTATTGAACGCTTTTTTGGAAATACAAGAATATTGCACCTCCTGGTTCCCCTTTATCCATTCTGCTTTTCACTTCCTCAAATAATTCCAATAAATTTACCAGACACGATTTCCCCATCATGAAACCGTTTAACTCTGCTTGATTATATTATGTATTTTGAAAGCTCTGCTATCACATTCCTTGCAATAGGCTTTAACGTTTTCCCAATAGTGCATGTTAAGCTAACTGGCCTATAGTTAGCTGAGTTTTTATCTCCCTCCCTTTTGGAATATGGTGGTTACTTTGGCAGATTTACGATCTTCTTAGTCTTTTTCAGAATCAAAGGATTCTTGTAAGATTACTGTCAGTGCATCCATTATTTTTGCACATACTTCCTTAAACATCCTAGGATGCAACCCATCAGGGATTTATCGGCTTTTAGCTCCATTCGTTTCCTTATCGCTTTTTCTCTGGTGATAGTTATTGCTTTATTCCCTATCCCCTTTTGTTCCCCCGGATTATTCAGTATTTTTGGAATGTGATTAGTGTCGTCTACCATGAAGACCGATGCCATGAATTAATTCAACTCCTCTGCCATTTCCTGGTTCCCCATTCTTATTTCCACAGACTCATTCTCTCAGGGGCAGTAGTTTACTGAAGCCTCGCTCTTCAATTGTTTTATATTAAAAACAGCTGCTACTTAACGTATTTATAATACCTGCTGGTTTACGATCAGTGTTTATTTTCCCAATCGTTAATGTATTTTTGGTCATCTTTTCTTGGTCTTAAAAAAATGATAATCCTCTGCCTTACCACTAAACTTTCCCACAATTTATGTATTATTCTTCAATTTGATTCTATCCTCGACTTCTTGGGTAAACCATAGTTGATGTATCTCCATTCTAGAATCCTAATTCCTCACGGGGATATATCGCTGATATGAGTCATGAACTATTTTCTTAAACCGTTCATCAACCGTCTTTTCTGTTGAACTCCTTTCCCAGTCTACTTCAGCCAACTCTGCCCTCAATCCTTTGTAATTATCCGTTTGTAAGTTTAGCACAGTTGTTTCGGACCCATTTTCACTTTCAAACTGAATGCTAAATTATACCGTGTTATGGTCATTTTTTTCCGAGGGGACCTTTTACACTGAGATCATTTATTAACCTGCCTCATTACACATTGACAGATCCAAAGAAGACTGATCCCTGATTGGATCGACAACAAATTGTTCTAGGAATCTGTGAGATAAAAACAAAAAGCTAAACGCTACTGAGGATGCTGGAAATCCAAAACAAAGCAAAAACAGAATTACGTGGAAAAACTCAGCAAGTCTGGCAGCATCGGCGGAGAAGAAATCAGTCAACGTTTCGAGCCTCCATGGCCCTTCGGCAGAACTGCAGCATAGTTTCAACAAGGGAGAAATATAAATTGGTTTAAGGTGGGTGGGGGAAGAGACACATTGAGGGTGTGGTGTGAGCATATAATCAAAAGATGTCAGAGACAAAAGGGTCAAAGAGGTGTTGAAGGTGGTGGTCTTTGTCTGAGAAAAGTGCTAATTAAGAATGCAAGACAGGATATTCAAAGTACAGCTCTAGTGGGGGTGGGGTGGAAAGACTAAAGGTTTTAGTTTTAGATTTAAAAATAATGGAAATAGGTGGGGAAAGAAGAATCTATATAAATTATTGAAAAAAAAGGCGGGTGGGGGGGGGGGAAAGAAACGGGGTGGGGATGGGGGGAGGGGGAGTTTAAGATCTAAAGTTGTTGAATTCAATATTCAGCGCGGAAGGCTGTAAAGTGCCTAGTCGGAAGATGAGGTGCTGTTCCTCCAGTTTGCGTTGGGCTTCACTGGAACAATGCAGCAAGCCAAGGACAGACATGTTGGCAAGAGAACAGGGTGGAGTGTTAAAATGGCAAGCGACAGGGAGGTTTGGGTCTTTCTTGCGGACAGACCGCAGGTGTTCCGCAAAACGGTCGCCCAGTTTGCGTTTGGTCTCTCCAAAGTAGAGGAGACCGCATTGGGAGCAACGAATGCAGTAGACTAAGTTAGGGGAAATGCAAGTGAAATGCTGCTTCACTTGAAAGGAGTGTTTGGGCCCTTGGACGGTGAGGAGAGAGGAAGTGAAGGGGCAGGTGTTGCATCTTCTGCGTGGGCATGGGGAGGTGCCATAAGTGGGGGTTGAGGAGTAGGGGGTGATGGAGGAGTGGACCAGGGTGTCCCGGAGGGAACGATCCCTACGGAATGCCGTCAGGGGGGGTGAAGGGAAGATGTGTTTGGTGGTGGCATCATGCTGGAGTTGGCGGAAATGGCGGAGGATGATCCTTTGAATGCGGAGGCTGGTGGGGTGATAAGTGAGGACAAGGGGGACCCTATCATGTTTCTGGGAAGGAGGAGAAGGCGTGAGGGAGGATGCGCGGGTGTCCGGCCCATATCCCGCGCATCCTCCCTCACGCCTTCTCCTCCTTCCCAGAAACATGATAGGGTCCCCCTTGTCCTCACTTATCACCCCACCAGCCTCCGCATTCAAAGGATCATCCTCCGCCATTTCCGCCAACTCCAGCATGATGCCACCACCAAACACATCTTCCCTTCACCCCCCTTGACGGCATTCCGTAGGGATTGTTCCCTCCGGGACACCCTGGTCCACTCCTCCATCACCCCCTACTCCTCAACCCCCACTTATGGCACCTCCCCATGCCCACGCAGAAGATGCAACACCTGCCCCTTCACTTCCTCTCTCCTCACCGTCCAAGGGCCCAAACACTCCTTTCAAGTGAAGCAGCATTTCACTTGCATTTCCCCTAACTTAGTCTACTGCATTCGTTGCTCCCAATGCGGTCTCCTCTACATTGGAGAGACCAAACGCAAACTGGGCGACCGTTTTGCGGAACACCTGCGGTCTGTCCGCAAGAAAGACCCAAACCTCCCTGTCGCTTGCCATTTTAACACTCCACCCTGTTCTCTTGCCAACATGTCTGTCCTTGGCTTGCTGCATTGTTCCAGTGAAGCCCAACGCAAACTGGAGGAACAGCACCTCATCTTCCGACTAGGCACTTTACAGTCCTCTGGGCTGAATATTGAATTCAACAACTTTAGATCTTAAACTCCCCCTCCCCCCATCCCCACCCCGTTTCTTTTCCCCCCCCACCCGCTTTTTTTTTTTATAATTTATATAGATTCTTCTTTCCCCACCTATTTCCATTATTTTTAAATCTAAAACTAAAACCTTTAGTCTTTCCACCCCACCCCCACTAGAGCTGTACTTTGAATATCCTGTCTTGCATTCTTAATTAGCACTTTTCTCAGACAAAGACCACCACCTTCAACACCTCTTTGACCCTTTTGTATCTGACATCTTTTGATTATCTGCTCACACCACACCCTCAATGTGTCTCTTCCCCCACCCACCTTAAACCAATTTATATTTCTCCCTTGTTGAAACTATGCTGCAGTTCTGCCGAAGGGCCATGGAGGCTCGAAACGTTGACTGATTTCTTCTCCGCCGATGCTGCCAGACTTGCTGAGTTTTTCCAGGTAATTCTGTTTTTGTTTTGTCTAGGAATCTCTCCCCGATACACTCTATGATTTCTTGATCGTGGCTGAATCTGCCAATGTGATTTCCCCAAACGACATGAAGATTCAAGTCACCCATGATTAATATACTTCAATTTTTTCATGCCATAACTATCTCCTGACTGATTCTCTTTCCGAAGGTATACATACAGTTAGGTGCCCTGTAGACTACTCCCACCAGTGCCTTCACCCCCTTGTTATTTCTTACCTCAACCCATGTGAATTCTACATCTGCAGATCCAAAATAATCTCGTGCTGTCCCACATATTCTATCTCGTCAAAAAAATCTATCCAACCACCCTTTTATTCCTGCCTGTCTTTCCGAAAATCACATGCCCCTGAATATTGAGTTATCAACTTTGATCTTTTTGTAACCACATCTCCGTAATGGATATAAGATCATTCCCATTAACCTCTATTTGTGCCTTTAATTTATTTGCTTGGTTCTGAATACTGCCGCAATTAAGTAATGAGGCATCAATGTTACTTTTTTGCCATTTCCCCCTTTGACTCAATTAGCTGTTGTGATTTTTATGTTGCTACACCCCGTCCCTTTCTGTCACATTCTGGATATCATTACCTATATAGCTGCCCTGCAAAATTCCCACATTGTTTTGCTTCTTAAACAGACATATCTGCTCTCCAGAAATCCCGCCCACCTATTTATCTTTAAAAACTCTCTCGAGCCCTAGTTATTCAATTCACCACGACGCTGGAATCTGCATTTTTAAAGTGAAGCCCGTCCAACCGGAATAGCTCCTTTCTATCCCAGCACTGGCGCCGGTGCCCCTTGAACTGAAACCCATTTTTCCCACACCAAACTTTGAGCACATATTTAAATTCGTGAATTTACTTATCCTATGGCAGTTTGCCTGTGGTTCAGGTAGTAATCCGAAGATATTTCTCTCAGAGGTTTTGCTTTTTAATTTAGCTGCTAACTGTTCAAATTCTTTCAGCAGAATTTCGTTTCTAGTTCTGTCAATGTCGCTGGCATCAACGTGGATGGTGACAAGTAGATTTCTCCCCTCCACTCCAAGTTCCACTCCAAACCTAAGGAGATGACTTGGCACTGGGCAGGCAACAGAGTCATCGGAACTCACACACACAGCTGCAGTGAACAATACCCTTCGCCAATTATATTGACCCCTACCACTACTGAATTTCCTAATTCCACCCCCAGCTTGAATAGCTGTCTGTATCACGGTGCTGTGGTCAGCTCGCTCATCCTCCTTGCAGTTCCCACTCTCGTCCACGCATCTTCCAAGAACCTAACCACTGTTGAACAGTTGCAGGGGCCGAGTCTCCTCGAACACGACACCCTTCGTCCCCATACCTACGTCACCTGTGGTCAGACCCTCCTGTCCCTGGTCCCAGAACAAATTTGAATCTCCCACCCCCCACCCCCCTGATGTGAGGGGTGTGACCACCTCCTGGAGCAACATGTCCAGGTATCATTGCCCTCCCTGATGTGGCGCAATGTCTGCAGCTCGGACACCAGCTCCGTAACTCGGATCCAAAGGTTGTCGAGCTGCAAACTTTTGCTACTGATGTGCTCGCTCTGGGTCACCTTGGTGTCCAACAGGCCCACATGCTGCTGCAGCTACACATTATCTGTCCTGCCATTGCTATCGTTTTTTAATTAATTAATTAACGAATTACATTGGCATCCCTGCTCTTTTCCCTTGAAAAATCTCCCCCTAGAAGCACTTGATTGTTATTTTTCTGTTGCACTACCGTACCGAATTTATACTTAAGAAGCTATTTTTAAGAGAAACAAACTCTACAGAACTGAAAACAAACTAAATGCTTTACTTTTAATTGAACGACTACACATAATGTTCCCGCTGTTCTTTCTGTTCTCGCGCTCTTTTCCCTCTCCTGCTCTTTCCAGTTATATCGCCTCTCTCCGGACTCTTCAATAATTTCTCTTTAATGGGTGATACAAAACAAGGTGGGAAGGCAAGTGGTGAAGATGACACAAAGTTTCCACAGAGGGGTAGAGATAGGTTAAGTGAGTGGGCAAACACTTAGCAGCTGGAATATAACGTGGGGAAAATGTAAGGTTATGCACAGTGGCACGAAGAATAGAGGAGCTGAATATTATTTAAACGGGGAAAGACTGCAGGAAGCTGCAGCACAGAGGGATTTGGGATAACGCCTGCATGAATACCCCAAAAAAAAAACATATAATTTCCGCAGGTAATAGGGAAGGCGACAGGATTGTAGGCATTTATTCAAAGGGAATGGAGGAAAAAATTGGGAGTTCTTGCTAAGGCTTTGCACAGCATAAGTTAGGCCATGCCTAGAATACTGTAAACAGTTTTGGCCCCTTATCAAAGGAAGTATATACTGACAATAGAGGCAGCCCAGAGAAGTATCACTAGATTGAGCCCGGGTATGGGGGGATTTTCTTCTGTGGAGAGGTTGAGCAGATTATACCTGTACTCAGTGGAGTCTGGAAGAATGAGATGCTGCTTTTTTGAAACAAATAAGATTCTAACGGAACTTGGCAGGGTAGATGCTGAGAAGTTGATTCCCCTTGAGGAGGGTCGGGGACCAGAGGGCATAATCTCAGAGTTAGGGGTCGCCTATTTAAGACAGATACCAGGAGGAATTTCTTCGCTCAGATCGTAGTGAATCTGTGGATTGTTTACTGCTGATGGCGTTGAAGGCTGGGTCGTTATTTATATTCAAGGCAGATATTTAATCAGTAAGGTAACAAAATGTTATGGGAAAAGGAAGGAAAGTGGAGTTGAAGATTATCATGTCAGCAATTACCTCATTGAATGGCGAACAGATTCCTTGTCCGAATAGCCTACTTCAGCTAATGGGTTGAATGGTCTTTTTATTCATGCTCTCTCCACTCCCCCTCCTCAATAATGCTCTGCCGGCACTCTCTCCGTGTGATCTAATGGTCGCTCACTCTTCTCGCCCTGTCTCACTGTTAATGTTCCCGCTGTTCTTTCTGCTCTCTCACTGTGTATGGTCCCGCTGCTTCTCACACTCATTCATGTTAATGACCCTGCTGCTCTTCACTCACTCTCTCACAGTTATGGCACCACTGTTTCTCGCACTCCCCCACTCTCAATGCCTACTCTGCTCCTCTCCTCTCGCACTCATAGAGTTAGGGGGTCACAGGTTATCCGAGTTTTAAGCATAGAAGCAGGCCCTTCGGCCCATCATGCCCCTACCAGGCGTCAAGTACTTATCTATTCTCATTCCATTTTCCAGCTCTTGGCACGTAGCCCTGTGTTTCATGCCGCTTAAAGTGCTCATCTAAATACTTCTAAAATGTTGTGAGTGTTCCTGCCTCTACCACCCCCTCAGGCAGGTGTATTGCAGATTCCAACATCATTCTGGGTGATTTCCCCCACCCCACCGACCTTAATCCTGCTAGCATACTCGCTCCTTCTATCGCAGCTTCTCTCAAACTTTCTCGCTCTTAATGGCCCCGCTGCCTCTCACACTCCATCAATGCTAATGGCCACGCTGCTCCTCTCTCACTCTCTCATAGTTAATGGCCCCGCTGCTCTTCTGTCACTGCTAATGGCCCCGCTTCTCCTCTCTCACTGCTAATGGCCCCGCTGCATCTCACACTCCATCAATGCTAATGGCCACACTGCTCCTCTCTCACTGCTAATGGCCCTGCTTCTCCTCTCTCACTCTCTCACTGCTAATGGCCCCGCTGCCTCTCACACTCCATCAATGCTAATGGCCACGCTGCTCCTCTCTCACTGCTAATGGCCCCGCTGCTCCTCTCTCACTCTCTCACTGCTAATGGCCCCGCTGCTCCTCTCTCACTCTCTCACTGCTGTTGGCCCCGCGGCTCCTCTCTCACTCTCTCACTTCTAATGGCCCCGCTTCTCCTCTCTCACTCTCTCACTGCTAATGGCCCCGCTGCTCCTCTCTCGCTGTCTCACTGGCAATGGCCCCGCTTCTCTTTTCTTAGTCTCTCACTGCTAATGGCCCCGCTGCTCCTGTCTCTCTGCCAATGGCCCTGCTTCTCCTGTCTGACTCTCTCACTGGCAATGGCCCCGCTTCTCCTATCTTAGTCTCTTACTGCTAATGGCCCCGCCGCTTCTAACACTCCATCACTGCTAATGGCCCCGCTTCTCCTCTCTCACTGCTAATGGCCCCGCTTCTCCTCTCTCACAATCCATCACTGCTAATGACCCCGCTTCTCCTCTCTCACTCTCTCATTGCTAATGACCCCACTTCTCCTCTCTCACTGCTAATGACCCCACTTCTCCTCTCTCACTGCTAATGACCCCACTTCTCCTCTCTCACTGCTAATGTCCCCGCTTCTCCTCTCTCACTCTCTCACTGCTAATAACCCCGCTTCTCCTCTCTCACTGCTAATGGCCCCGCTTCTCCTCTCTCACACTCCATCAATGCTAATGACTCCGCTTCTCCTCTCTCACTGCTAATGGCCCCGCTTCTCCTCTCTCACACTCCATCACTGCTAATGGCCCTGCTTCTCCTCTCTCACTCTCTCACTGCTAATGATTCCGATTCTCCTCTCTCACTCCTCTCTCACTAACTCTTAATGCTACTCTCGCTGTTAATGACCCTGCTGCATCTCGCAATCTCTCACTGCCAACGGTCCCGCTGCTACGCTTGCAAACATAGAATCATGGGTTTAAAGCGTAATAGGGTTAATCAGCACAGAAACAGGCACATGGGCCCATCGTGACTGTGCCGGGCGTCATGTATCTACACTAATCACATTTCCTTGCCCGTGCTGTGCCGTTTCAATTGCTTATCGAAATATTTCTTAAATGCTGTGAGGGTTCCTGCCTCTGTTACCCCCTCAGTCACTGTGTTACAGATTCCAAACACCTTCTTGATGATTTTATTTTCCCTCAAATCCCCTCTGAACTTATTGCCCTTTGCCGTCATGTTCCTTGGTTACTGACACCTCCGCTAAGGGGAAAATATTTCTTCCTATCTACCATATCTCCGCCCGACATAATTTTCTGAACTTCTATCAGGAGCTCCCTTAGCCTTCTCTGCTCTAAGAGAAAGAACAGGAGGTTATCCAGTCTCTTTTCATAGCTGAAACTCTCCAGCCCAGGCAGCACCCTGGTGAATCTCCTCTGCACCCTCTCCAATGCGATCACATCCCACATTGTCAGACATTATTGCAAACAGTACGCCAGCTGTGGCCTAAATAGCGTTTTATACAGCTCCAACATAACCCCCTCTTCTTATATTCTATGATGTGGCTAATAAAGGCAAGTGTCCCACTTGCCATCATAACCACCTTATCTTCCTGATTTTCAGCCTTCAGGCGTCTATGGAGTATTGCACCAAGTTCCCTCTGATCATTTCTACTTCCTGGACTCCTACCATTCATTGTGTATTCCCATGCCGTCTTGGTCCTCCCAAAATTCATCACCTCACACTTCTCAGTATGAAATTCAGTTTGACACTGCTCTGCCTACCTTACCAGCCCACGTATATCGTCCTGCCATCTAAGCCTATCCTCTACACTATTTACGACACCACCAATTTTCGTGTTATCTGCAAAGTTACTGATCAAACCTCCTAAATTCACGCCTTAATCATTGATTTGCACATCAAACGGCATGGGTCCCAGCACCGATCCCGTCGGTACATCACTCGTCACAGGATTCCAAACGCAAACACAACTTTTGACCATCGCCCTCTACCTCCTGCCACTAAGTCAATTTTGAATCAAATTTGGCAAATGGCCCAGGATATCATTGGCTCCTAACTTTTTGACCATTCTCCCATGTGGGACTTTGTCAAAAGCCTTACAGAAGTACATGTTGACTACAACAACTGCACTGCCCCCATCTACACATATATGCACCTCCTCGAAAGATTCAATCAAATTTGTTGAACATGATCTCCCCCGGACAATGTTACGCTGACTATCCCTGAAAAATTATTTATTTTTGAATTGAAGATTAACCCTGTCCCTCAAACCTATTCAAAATAATGTATCTATCTCTGACGTCAAACTCACGGACCTGTAATTGCTTGCCATATCCCTACAACCCTACTTGAATATTCGTTCCACATTCGCTCTCCTCCAGTACACTGGCACCCCTCGAGTGGCCAGAGAAATTCGAAATCAGCATCAGAAACATTGCACCCTCCTCCCTTACCTCATATTACAGCCTGGGATACATCTCATCTGGGCCTGTGAATTTATCCTCTTTCAAGCAAAAACCACGAATACCTCCACCCTTTCAATGCTACTTTGTTCATATTAAACCCCCACCACCAAGTCGCCATCAGCCCCCTGTCATGCTGAAGATTCTATACCCCGGAACATTGAGTTGCCAGTGCTGCCCTGCCATCAACCATGTCTCTGTGATAGCAACAATATCATATTGCCATGTGTTAATCAGCACCCTCAATTCATCTGCCCTACTTTTAAGACTCCTTTGGTTACAATAGCAGCGAACCAGCCTTGCATTATTCCCCTTTGTGTTAACAGATCTACGTTTGCTCTGCCTTCCAGGCTCACTTAGTTCCTCTTCTATATTAGGCTGTTCATCACCCCCTACTGTACATTCACTCAGTATTATATGCCCATACCGAATTAGTTTAAACCCTGCCCCCACAACCCCACCCCAACATCACTAGCAAACTTCCCCAGAAGGATGTTGCCCCTGTGCCAGTTCAGGTGCAAACTCTGCGACGTGTACAGGTGCCAACTTCCCCAGAAACATACCCTGATATAGGAACCTGAAGACCTCTCCCCGCAACATTATTTCAGCCATACAATCATCTTCTCTATCTTCATATTCCAATGCTCATTGGCACGTGACACAGCGGGCAATCCAGAGGTGGCATCATTTGAGGTCCTGCTTTTTAATCTGCTGCCTCGCTCCCTAAGTTACTTCTGCGTGAGCTCATCCCTCTTTCTACCTAAATCATTTGTACCAATGTGAACCCTGACCTCGCCCTCCAGAGTGCCCTGCAACTGTTCTGTGATATCCTTGGCCCTGGTACCAGGGAGACAACACATCATCCTGGAGGCACGTCTACGGCTGCAGAAGCTCCTGTCTGCATCCCTCAATATTTAGTGTCCTACCACTATTGCTCTTGCACTCTTACCCCTACCCACTTGTGCAGCTGAGAAACGCACAGTGCCTGGAATGTGACTCTGGTTGCACTCTCCAGAGGATCATTCACCCTTACCCTTTTCCAACACAGAAAAACAGGGTTTCCTCAATACCTGCCTGGTGCTTTCCTCATTACATACCTGTGGCTTTCCTCATTACATGCCTGCATCCCTTCTTCTGACTGGTGGTCACCCATACCTGCACTTCCTCAAGCTGCTGAATGACCATCTAAAAATGTTCTTTCCACCTAACTCTCAGTCTCGCGGATGCACCGCGGTGTCTCCAGCTGACGTTAACGCTCTGAAACCCATTGCTCAAGCTGGTGAAGCCAGTGGCATTTCCTGCACATGTGGTCATTCACATTGCAATGCGTGGCGAAGAATCCTCATGCAAACACGAGACTGAGTCCCTTTGCCGTACGTTTTGTTTGATTTTTATTACAAAAAACGTTTTCACTAAATTTAAGCCAAGAAAAAAACGATTTAGCTTTTTTCTGGCAAAATAAATTCAACTGCAGTGACTGTTACCTCCTGTAATGTAGTTTTAAAATGGCGGAAAAAAAATCAACTAACTCACTAACTACAATCCAGCTCTCTCCCTTCTCCTGACATCACTCCTTTCGAATTCCAGCACCGCCCAGTGCCTGTGTGAGGACAGGCTCGCTGACTGGTAAACTCCGCATCGCTCTTTATACAGCCGCTCCGCTCCCTCACAGGTAAACTCCGCTATCGCTCTTTATACAGCCGCTCCGCTCCCTCACAGGTAAACTCCGCTATCGCTCTTTATACAGCCGCTCCGCTCCCTCACAGGTGAACTCCGCTATCGCTCTTTATACAGCCACTCCGTTCCCTCAGAGGTAAACTCCGCTATGCACTTTATATAGCCGCTCTGCTCCCTCACAGGTAAACTCCGCTATCACTCTTTATACAGCCGCTCCGCTCCTTCACAGGTAAACTCCGCTATCGCTCTTTGTACAGCCGCTCCACTCCCTCGAAGGGGCACTCTGCTACACACTTTATACAGCCGCTCCACTCCCTGACAGGTAAACTCCTGCTCTATATGCACCCGCTTCACTCTCGCTCTTTATATAGCCGCTCCGCTCCCTCACAGGTAAACTCCTGCTCTTTAAGAAACCGCTCAGGTCTCAGTCCTTTTTGTTGTTTCACCTTTATTGTTTGTTTAATTTCCCCCTTACCTTAAATTATTAAATTTAATAATAATCAACAAGTGTTTGTAACTTAGCTGCTAATTTCAATCTAAAAACTAAGCTTAAAGCTGAAATACTCACCAGCCAGTAACCTGCCTGTCCTCCTGTGACCAAACTCTGTTTTAGTACTGAATCCCAGTCCTAGCTGTGAGGGTCAGACACGGAGAATGTTTAATCATTAATTTCCAGGCTCTTCTCCCTTCTCTCTCTTACAGTTAATTTCCTGGGGATTGTGATCCTGTCCCGTGGAAAGTGCGGCCTCTCCACCTGCACCACTCGCTACCTGGTGGCCATGGCAACGGCAGTTCTACTGGTCATTATCACCGACCCCATAATGAACAAGATCAATGTTTATTATTTCCCAAGGTCTTTCCTGTACCTCACTCCTGTGTGTCGTGTTCTCACTGTCCTGGTTACTGCAGCCACGGACTGTTCTGTCTGGTTCACCGTCACGTTCTCCTTTGATCAATTTGTGGCCATTCGTTGCCAGGAGCTGAAAACAGAATATTGCACCGGGAAAACTGCGGCTGTGGTTCTAGCGACAACCGGCATCCTGCTCTGTTTAAAAAATTTCCCCTGGTACTTTTCATTTGAACTTGGAGAGATAATCGACAATGTAGAGTGGGTTTGTATGACAAAGCCAAGCGTTTTTACTGATCCCGGATGGGTTGGATTTAACTGGTTTCAGACGGTTTTAACCCCATTGCTCCCATTTGGATTAATTCCGCTGATAAACGGTTTGACTGTCAAACACATTTTAGTGACCAGTCGAGTCCGGAAGGGACTGAGGGCTCAGAGTATGGGACAGAATCGCCATGACCCAGAGATGGAGAGCAGGAGGAAGTCAATGATTTTACTCTTCACCATATCCGGCACTTTCATCCTCCTGTGGTCGGTGTACATTATAAAATTCTTCAATAATGATGTGAGAGGTTTAATTTACCTCACCGAACCTGAATATATATTACAACAAGTCGGATATATGCTGCAGAGTTTAAGTTGCTGCACAAACACATTTATTTACGCTGTGAATCAGTCCAAGTTCCGAGAGCAGGTCAAGAAAACGGTGAAAGATCCGGTTACATCAATTATTCAATTAATGAAGAAAAATACGTGACTGTCAGACGCCTCAGCCAATCAGAGAGATCTGACCCCTTACAGAGAAGCGCTCCGAATGAGGGAGCTCCGCATGCTGACCTCAGCCTATCAGGGATCGCCGCCACTAACTGACAGCTGCTTGTGCTGTTCAGGGCAAATAGCCCCATAACTATCAGGAGCGGCAGCCAATGGGGCAGCTTCAGGTTTTCATCCACAGACACATCAGCCATTTAGGGAGTACCGCTCCCTGACTGACAACTACCTGAGCCAATCAAGGTGACCTGCCTCCTGACTGACAGTCGCTCCATCCAATCAGGGAGCTGCAGCCTTATGGCCCAGAGGCACGTGGGCCATCCAGGGTGTTCCTCCGGTGTACACACGGTCCTCTCTAACAATCAGAGAGCCTCACCTGCTAACTGATAGGCAGTTCAGATAAACAGTACATTCCACCCGCTGACTGGCTAACGATTCATCCACTCACGTTTCTGCAACCAGTGACTCACAGATAGTTCAGCCAATCAGCGAGCTTCACTTGTGACCACAGAAGTATCAACCCATCAGGGAGCTGAACACGATCATGGACAGCCACATCAGCCAATCAGTAACCTTCGATCGATGTGGTCAGCACTGCAAACAATCAGGCATCACAAACCAAGTCCCACCTTCCAGCGCGGAGTTTCGTCCAATCAAAGCATTCAGTATTTGACTGACAGCTCCTGAAACAAGTGCAGGAAGTGTGATGGCGGCCTGCCGTGTCCGATTGGAGTGTTTCTGCATGAAAGTGACAGCCAAAATATCCAATCGGAGAGATACAGCAGCCCTGGAATTTACTTGAGTAATGAAAATTCCGCTTTAAAATCCGACCAATAGCCGAGCGACTTGCTCAGCTCAGCAAAACCTATCTCTGTGATTGAGAGCAGCTTAACCAATGGTTGAGTTCCTTGCAGATCATTGGTCAATCGAAATCCGGCCCAAGTGTTTCGATTCTGATAGGGTCACCAACAACCCACCGTCATGACGACATGACGCTCGATCCTGGCATGAGGTTGGTCAACGATCCTTAAAGCGGGGCGGCACTGGGAATTACGGCAGTGCAACTATATTTCACTGATTCTAATTAAAGCTGGAACCGAACGGCAGAAATGCATAGACTAAAATAGGAGGGACACAGGGAAGAGGATGGAGCAAGTTAAATCACAGAACAGTTACCAAGTTCATGGCGACCATTTGGCCCATCGTGTTTGCACCGACTGTGAATGAGCAACTCACAAAGTTCTATTCTCCAGCCTTCTCCCCATAACCTGCACTTTCTTCATTTTCAGATAACAGTCTAATTCCCGAATGAATGCTTCATTTCAACCTGCCTCCACCAGCTCTCATTCACTGTTTTACAGATTCAAACAACTCGCTTTGTGAAAACATAATATTTAATGTTATCATTGCTTCTTTTCCTAATGACCTTAATACTGAGCTTCCTCACCCTGAGTGCTTTCACGAAAATGAACCCTTTCCCCTTGTTTAATAAGGATCACTCATGATTCTAAATAGACATATCAAATCTCCTCTCAGCCTTCTCTTCTTCAAGGAAAACAATCCTAACATTGATTTATAGAGTCATAAGCGTCTACAGCACAGAAAAAGGCCGTTTACGGCTCATCGAAGCTGCGCCGGACATACAAGTACCTAACTATTCTAAACACACTTTCCAGCACTGGGCCCATCGGCTTGTATGCCACGGCATCGCAAGTGCACATCCAAACACTTCTTAAACGTTATGAGGGTTTCTGCCTCTACCACCCTTTCAGGCAGCCAGTTCCAGATTCCCACAACCACTTTGCTGAAAAAATTGTTCCTCACATACCCACTAAACCTTACCTTAAATCTATGCCCACTGGTTATGGATCCCTCCACCATGGGGATATGTTCCTTCCTGTCTACCCCATCTCTGCACCTCATAATTCTATTTTCCTCAATCATGTCCCCCTTCAATCTCCTCTCCTCCAGGGAAAAAAAGAACAGTCTATCTAATCTCTCTTCATAACTAAAGCTCTCCAGCCCAGGCAACATCCTGGTAAATCCCCTCTTCACTCTCTCTAGTGGAATCACATCCCTCCCGAAATGCAGAATCCAGAACTGCACGCAATACTCTAGCCGTTTCCCAACCAGCGTTTTATATAGTTCAAGCATAAGCTCCCTGCTGTTTTATTCTATGCCTCATCTAATATCGGCAAGTATCCCATATGTCTTCTTAACCACCTTATCAACAAGCCCCGCTATGTTAAGTGACCGGTGGACATGCACACCCAGGTACCTCTGATCCTCGGTACTTCCCAGGTACAATTCATCATCTATTCCCGTGTCTTACTTGACCTGCCCAAGTGAATCACCTCACAATTATCCGGGTTATATTCCATTTGCCACTGATCAGCCCATCTAACCAGCGCGTCTATATCATCCTTTAATCTAAGGCTATCCTAGTCCCTATTTACCACACCACCAATATTCGTGTTATTTGCGAACTTACTGATCAACCATCCTACATTCAATTCTAAATCGTTTATATGTACCACAAACAGCAAGGGACCCAACACGAATCCCTGTAACTTCTCCAAGCTCAAACCTGGAAACATTCTCGTGAATCATATCTATCCTCGATACAGAAACTTCACATTCCTTGCCCAGAGCTCTACGTAATACCCAACTAGAGTCCAAACTAGTGATTTATACAAGTTGAACTAACTTCCTGGCACTTATACTCTATTTTACGATAAATACAGCCTCGCTTTAGTTACTGATTTCTCAAAATATACTGCCACTTTCAATGACTTGTCCCTCTGCTTATACCCCCTTCAGAGATATATCCTTCATTTTGTGCTGTCTCTCCTCATGTTCTCGCTATTAAAATGAATCATTTCGCATCTATTTGTATTCAACCTCATCGACCACCTGTGTATCCATTCCATTAACTTGTCCATGCCCTTTGGAAATGCTGTTCTATCCTCCTCACAGTTCAGAAAGCTTCTGATTTAGCTGCTTATCAGCTGAAATACCGATATACCGTTCTTTTCTCCCCTTGTAATGTTTTCAAGTCCAATACAACAATTAGCTTTACTTTATATCCTTAATATTAGTTATCATGACCAATTTACGATTTACACTCAATTTTCCCGTCTGTGTGTTGGCTATCAAGTTAACTTTTACAAGTCAGATAGAACATTATTCCCTGTGGGTCAGTCATTATATCAAATAAAAGAAACACGTACAATTGCATTCCTCTGCATAGCGACTGAAGCCCTAATTGGCAACTAAATGTCAATTTATGCTACAGTTTATAATTTATCTTAATTATTTAGTGTATAACTGTTTGTTTGTGTGTGTGTGTGTGTGTGTGCGAGTTCACTACAGACCCCAGCCGAGGGAGATTGCTAAAGGTGAGGTTGTGTATGCGTCTGCCTCTTTGACTGTGTGTGTAAATACGTATTTTTATGTTTCTGTCCGTCTGTGTGTACGAATATGTGCAAGAATGTGTATGTGTGTGTGTTTGTGCGTATGTTGTGGCTGCGTGTGTGTGTGTGTGTATGTGTGTGTGCGCGTAGTTGTGTGTCTGCCTCTGTGTGTGGCTGTCTGCATGTATGTTTTTTTGTGTATGTCTATGTGTTTATGTATGTGTGTGCATGCCTTTCGGAGTGCACGCATCTATTTATGTTTCTGTCCGCCTGTACGTTTGTGTCCGTTTATATGTGAGGATGTGAGAGGGAGAGTGTGTATGTGTCTGTCTGTCCATCTGTGTGTATGTGTGCATGTACGCAGTGTGTTTCTGTGCCATGTGAACATGACAGCATCCTACAGCGGGAGATTGCTGAAGGTGAGTGTGTTTATATGTAGGTGCCTGTGTCTGTCAGCCTGTTCATCTACCTGTGTATGTGTTTGTGTGTATGCGTGCATGTGTGTAAGTGTTTGAGAGAGAGAGTGAGAGATTGTTGTTCCAGTACACACTATATATATTTTTTTATTTAGGACATACGTTGTTATTGTTCTGCACTGCTGTCAATCTGATCTCTGTGTTAAAAAGTACAAGGCAGTGCTTGTTATGAAATGAGGAATATAAGCCTAACCAGTTTGTAATTGTGTTTAAAATTATCAGAGAAACGGATGCTCTATCAAAAGAGATTGAACGTTAAAAACTTAATGTCAAAGTGGAACAGCCATGTACCAAAATCAAAAAATTATGGAAAAACTCAGCATCTGTGGAGACAAGGACTGAGGCAACTTTTCGACTCCGTATGACCCTTCTTCAGAGCTCCCAAGAGGAGTCATATGGTGTCAATACATTTGCTCTGTCTTTCTTTCCAGAGATGCTGTCAGACCTGCAGAGCTTTCCAAACGTGTGTTGTTTTGCTTCAGATTTCCAGCATCCACGTTATTTTGCCATTATGGAACAGTCATGTACTTCACCTTAACATGTTTGATGAATAAAGTGTATCATTTTTTGAAAAACTAGAGTTTTACACAATTTCCATTCTCATTTTTCCTTTTTATCACAGACAATCATTGTGTCCGTTTCCTCCCGTCTTCGCCTTGTGTTTAACCTCTTAAGTGCCTAACTTATTCCAGCTCTAATCTGAGCTCAATGACCTGAAATATAAAGTCAGTAAGCTTTGAATAGAAATACAAGGAAATAATCTGGTCTTCAGTAGGCCAAGATGTGTCTTATGAATGTTAGGAAAAGGGCTAGGTTAAGACATACTGAGACCCTGAGGTATGTCAAGGTTAAAACGGCCCAATCTATAAAAGTTTAACTTTATATGTCTTACAGGAAGCGGATTGAAAATTCTATCTTCGCAAATTTGCATTGGAAAAGCCACAAAGAACACATCACAATGGAACTAAAATACGTCTTTACTGTTTGCATTAGATAATAATGACAAATTAAAATAACCTCACGATTTCTTAATTGGTGAAAATGAACACTTTTGTCAACACAAATAGAAAAGCTGTTACACAAAACAGCAGCTTATTAAGATGAAGCAGTAATACAAACTGCAGCAAATCTGTTTGCAAATCATATGAATCGGAAACATTGAAACGTTTTCTTTCGTGATGTTTGGAAAAAAAAATCATCGATGATGTCATCAAATAATAAGGTGTCAAATGTATCGCTTTGGATGTACATAATGCTGAGGGCAGATCGCTATCCTTGCAGCAAACGTCAGGCAAATTCATGGAACTCAGTCCTGGAGAACTGAGCAGAATTTCTCAACTAAGTTTTTGTGAACGTGTGTCACTCTTACAAAGATATATTCCGTTCAAAGCTTTAAAACACATTTAGTTCTTGCGTTTCCAAACCTACACATCCAAAAATGTAGATATTGCTTTTGTGGCAAAGATAAAAGGAATCCATGCGCAACTGGATCAGAGGCACAACTGATGCTGCCGTGCAGCTGGGACCAGCAGGCTGCTGGTTCTTATGCACGTAGTTTGCAAGTTCAACATTCAACATGGAACATATTTAAGCCACAGGGAAAAAATATGTGTACAGCAGCAAGGGGATCTGAATGGAATCCTTCATTTTGTCTGAAACTAATATTTATCAATGGGGTTTTACGGCATTTAAAAATTAATTATTGTTTCACCTGCACAAATACATGAACTCATTCTGACTGGTAAGTTTGTAAGGATATAGATAAGAAGGCATTTCGCATATTAGAATGAAAAGTCCATATTTGTGGTGTTATTTGCCAGTTTCAACCGATTATGTCCAATTCCAGCCCTAACAGCCACCTGACCGCTCGCCCCATGAGCTTGAAAGTGTGAAATCGCGTCGGCTTGGAACATGCAAGGACCAACTTTTCTTGACTTAACAGGATGGAGGCCTGGAACAGCTCATTATCCCTGGGAAAGACAGAGAACTTTGGGGATGGTAGTTTCCTGAGCACCAAATGCTACCGATTATCTCAGCAATCGCGCCAATGGACACTCCAGCAGTTGTCGCATTGATAGTTTGGTCTCTCCAGCAGTAGTCACATCACTCGGGATATATCTGCAGCAGTTTTCGCATCGCTCAGGTGGTCTCTCCAGCAGCAGACACATCGCTGGTGTGGTCTCTCCTGCAGCAGTTACATTGCTTGGGTGGTCTCTGCAGCAGCAGTCACTTCGCTGGTGTGGTCTCTCCAGCAGCAGTTACATCGCTCGGGTGGTTTCTCCAGCAGCAGTTACATCGCTCGGGTGGTCTCTCCAGCAGCAGTTACATCGTTGGTGTGGTCTGTCCAGCAGTAGTTACATCACTGGTGTGGTCTCTCCAGCATCATTCACTTCACACGGGTTGTTTCTCCAGCAGTAGTTACATCGATCGGATGCACTCTCCAGCTGCAGTCACATCACTGAGGTGAGCTCTCCAGCGATATACATCTGAAGGGGACCAGGAGCATCTCTTTTGGCAAAAGGAAAGCTTTGCAATCGGGGCGGGTGTGAGGGGCAAACGACAAACATCCAGTGAGGGCTTTTCACACGAGGCTCACAAGCGCTCGGGCAATGATTGATTCCTCCCTGTTTGCACAACTTTCTGACTGGTATAGACCCAGCCTGGGCTGACTCCCTGAATAGAGGGAGTGTGCTCACGAACAAAAAATAGGAAAAGCAATGAAGGCACTCAAGCCCGTTGTGGAAAATCCCGGCCTCTCTCTCAAACCCACACACACACACACACACACAAACACACAGAAACAGGAAGCCATACATATTCACTCGATCTCACAGTATTAAATTGTCAAACACACTTTCTAAAACATATGCACTAACTTGTCTGCACACAGTCACAGTATCATACACTCACAGTCATCCTCACAAACTCACTCTCACACATACCCACTCACAGACACATTTTCACTCACGCAATCAAATCACAAGCTCACTCTATCTGACACTGTCAAAAAGTCATGCATTTTCTCTCTCACACAAACACACACACACAGTATCAGAGGCTGACGTACACTCACACTTTGCCAGACAAACAAACTCACACACACATTCTTACGAAATCACATGCTCACTCAATTCCATACTGTCGACATCTCTCTCTCTCACTCACACACACACATACACAACATGTACACACACACGCGGAGACACTCACAAGCATCCAATACCACATTTTTTCTCTCACGCACACAGACATTCATTCACTCCCTCACACTCATTCACACAAGCACTCACACATAATCTCAATGACACATGTACTCCCACTCTCACACACTCCCAGATTCAAATATTCCTTCAATAGCATACTGACAGAATGCCACACATTCTCTGTCTCCCTCACACATGCACTTTCATTCACACAGACTCACATGCACAGAGACAAACACCTACATGGACACACACACAGATTCTGTCACACAGTCACAATATCATACACTCAATGTCTCACACACATTGGCATTCTCACTCTTTATCTCTCAGAAGCAGGCACACACAGAGATTCACATATTTACTCACACAAGCTCGCAAAAGTCTCTCAGCTCTCGCACTTGTACACACTCACATATCACACTCACTCACAAACTCTTACAGAGAAGCACTCATGGGCATCAACAGGCAATCGCAAACACACATTCAGACACACTCTCCCTCTATAGCACTCTCACTACCACGGACATTCACACATTCTCTCAAGTAGTCTGAATGTCACTCACCCTGCTGTCCCAACACATACAGACACTCATCACACAATCAGGCACTCTCTCACACAATTACAAACTCACTTTCACAATCTCAAAATGACACACGCTTGCGCAAACAATATTGATGCACTCATACGCACACACAAACACATACTTCCTGAATCACAAATACACAAATTCAAAGTCACACTGACTCACACGCTTTCCCTCGCACGCTCTCCATCTCACACATACACACAATCACATGCTCTCAGATACAAAGTAATATATTTGCACCACACTATCACACGCACACAGATACACACTTGTTCAATCTCACACTGTGTGGTGTTTTTATGTGTGTGAATGTGTGCGTGAGTATGTGTGTTTCATATGGATTTTTTCTTGTGTGTGTGAGTGTTTTATGCACGTTAATAACCCGAGCGTGTGGGCGTGCGCCTGTATGTGTGTATGTGTATGCGTGTGAAGCAAGATGTTTTCAGGTAGAAATTTAGCCACGATCTTATTGGATGCCGGACAGGATCCAATGCCCGAAAGGGCTCCTGATTGTACCAATTACTTAATTCATTACTCAATTTCAGGATTTCTTTATGTCCTAATTGATGAGAGCAATGGCAGGGGCTGTAACCGAAATCCCCCGCGGATGGGAAAGCCCTCTATCAGAGGGCAGGGCCGCACTGCACTCTGGGAGAGCGAACCGACTGCACATGCGCAAGAATATTGCCTGCTTAACAGGAAGCTAATTCTCATTTTTCATTTCATTATTATCACTATTATTATTGTTTAGCTCCTCGACGGGTCAGAGTTCCAGTTCCTTCTCCATTCTGAAGAGGCGCTTCTTCCTTTCTTTTTGTCGATTTAAAATAACTGCCGGCAATAAAACACTGAAGCCAGGAGGCCATTGCTGCCGACCTGTGGCCGGGGTTCGACAAAGAGCAGCGGTCGATGCAGCGGGTGTGCAAGAGTTAACACTGGGAGGACCAGAGGAACACAGGAGGGCCAGGCGGATCTTTGAGCGGCAACTAGTGGTTGAGAGGTGAAATGGTAGCAAGCGCAGTCTCTCTCTTCACAAAGCCCAGTTCAGTTGGCAGCGGCAGGAGGAAATGTTTTCAAATATAAACTTCAGCTCCTAAAAATACCAACAAAATAACCATTCATGCTGCACAACAGATTTACTCTCCATTCCCGACACAGTATCATCCCTTATCACATCAACTGTGGTGTGAGATAGTTTGAGTCGTTTTCTGTTGAAAGATTTCAGATATCAAGAGCTATTAATGGCTTTAGAAATAGGAGCAGGAGAAGGATACATGGGCCCAGGAGCCAACTCCGCCATTTAATAAGGTCATCGCTGATCAGATTGTGCCCTTAGCTCCAAACCTTTGCTCCATTTCCATATCCGTCCCCCCATTGCCCCCCGTTCCCTTGTCGATGAAAGCTCTGCCGAATTCAGCATTGAATAGAGTCAATGACCCGGATTCCACTGCTCACTGGGGAAGGGAATTAATGAGTCTGTCAAACAAATAATTCCTCATCATATCCATCATAAATGCCTGACGCATATTCTTAAACTGTACCACTAGTTCTGATTCCGGCACAAAGGGAATCATCGTCTCAGCAGCCGCCTGTTCAAAGCCTCTTGGAATTTTAGCTATTACAAGGCGACTCTGAAATTCAATATGCAACTCTTAAAAGGGCTGAAAATTTGTTCCTGAGACAAGGCCTTCATCACTGGAATCAGCATCTCTGAACTGCCTGCAGTGCAAGCATTACCCTCGTTATGTCAGGAGACCAAAGTGAATTGAGAAGATTAGACGATATTGGATTCAACGATGAGTGACCTCCGTCACGTGAATAGATTGGAGGAGCTGGCGTTGTTCTTGGAGAAGTGAAGCTTGCGACACTAGGTAGATGTGACCTGAATCATGATTGATCGATACAGAGAAGATAATTATTCTTCACTTTGGCAAAAGGGGCGAGAATCAGATGACATCAGGTTAATTTGTTTGCCAAAGAAGCAAAGGTGACATGAGGAAAACCCCATTTAACACCGTGAGGAGATGGGGTATCGAATGTTTGTCCGAGAAAGATGTGGAGCAAAGTTTACTCATGGTTTCCAAGGGGAATTGGGACAGGAAGCTGAAAGGAATATATTTGCTGGGTTTTCTCTGGATCACAAAAGTGGCAGTAGTGAGATTGCTCCTGCAGTGTACTTTCACTGGCTGGATGTACTGAATGCCCTCATTCTGTACTGAAACCGTTCTATGATTCACACATAGAGCTGGGTATTAGTTAATCTTACTGCTCCGTTGCATCCCCTGTTTAAATCTGGTTTCTGCCCCAACACATCCGTGCTCACTTTAAGGGCAAATGAGAGATGACGGAATTTGAACCGCACAAAGGGTGTCTTGAATGATCTTTGGAGTGAAGATTCCTCATCAAGCTTCACGTTCTAGTCGCCATATCTGGTATCAAGCTGCTGAAAGCTTTGGCACCTGCCTGTTCTGACATGGTCTCTTGCACTGTTGGTCTAACATAGTCAGTGCTCTTTATTGTTTGAATTAGGTCTTTGGGATCCAGGCAAATACTTACTCGCCATTTTGCCTTCTCTCTCACAGTATTTCAATTTACCAATCTCTAGTCTCGGTGACTTGGGTATTTATTTTCTTCTCTCAATCTCTTGCTGCTCACTTTCAAGCTTCCTTTCAGCTCTATTGGTCATTTACATGGGGTATGAAACAGTGATATTCTCTGGATCAATCATCATGTGATACTCAAAATATTCAGAGCATTCACATATCCTATCTAAACACTTTGGGTCCAATTGGACCAGATCTTTCTTTCACCTGCTTGGAGGACGCTTTTTCAATTAATGTATTATTATCATTCCTCAGTGACACCTCATTTATTTCTTGATTTGCTGCGATCAGATACATCTTTTCACAACTGCCCATTCCACGGATAGCATGTCCATCTGTTTCAGTGGCACATAAAACTCAATAAACCTCACTTCCATTTGGTCCCTTTCACTTTGCTCGTCCCCAGCTATGAAATATCAGTTCCACCTTAAACTTTCAGCGTAAGTTTCCTGGGTTTCATTGCATCATTCTTCGGGGAATAATTCGCTTTCAAACTTTCAGAAAATATTTCCTGGTTTTAGCCTGAACGCTTTAATATTTCTTTGCGCTCTGGCAGGTCTGACTAGTTGTGTAAATTACTTCTGTCCAGGAAAATTTCCGTCTTTCAATGTCATTCAATTGATTAGTTCCCATGTCTTATGTATTCTCAACCTCATCGCCATTTCCTAGGGAATGGAGTTTTTGATTTCTTCTCTTCCACATTCGCCCTGTTCCTCTGCCTCAGATAATTTGTTGACCGTGTTCTTTCTTTGTCCCCGTGCATCTGTTCCCAGTGATTGCGTTTTCTTCAAGCTCTGCCTCCAAGTGCCCGTGGGCTCTGTTTGCCAATTGTTTCTGCAGGCAGGTACTACTTTGGGTCAACATTGTATCCCCGCACTGTCAGTCATGATCATGACCCCATTGGTCATTTACATTTCAAGACATGGAAAGTTCTGGGAAACAATAATTTCCATCCCCACTTCCCTGACGGTTTCTGGATTGGAAAAGCTGGTGCTCAATGAAGAGGAAACAGGTGGAAATCTGGTCCAATATGACAACAATGCAAAAGTCTCAATTGCCGTGGTGTATCGACATTCCACCTGTTTCCTCTACATTGAGCACCAGCTTTTCCAATCCATAAGCCGTCAGGGAAGTGGGGATGGAAATTATTGTTTCCCCGAAGTTGGGAAGATGGACGTTCCTGCCAATCAGCTGCAGGAAACATGTCATTGTAACTGGATCTGAAGTTGGAGTTGGAGGGAAGACGTAAAAAAAGCTCCATGGAGACGGATTGTGGGAGTGGAGCTGAGAGAGATGGTCATGGTTCCAATGACAAGTTTAATAGGTGATTGTGACTTTTCAAGTGGTGGGTTATGGTAACGTGGGATGGCGATACCTTCGGATATACAGGTCATAAAATCATAGAGACCCACAGCATAGTTAAAGTCTCTTCGGACCACCAAGTCTGCGCTGGTCAAACAAGTACCTGGCAATTCTAATCCCATTTTCCAGCTCTAGGCACATCGCCTTGTCTTCCAGGGCATCACAAGTGCACAAACAAACACTGCATAGATATTTGGAGTGTTTCTGCCTCTACAACCCTTTCCGGCACTGAGCTCCAGATTCCCACCTCCCTCCGGGTGATAAAATTATTCCTCAAACCCCCTCCAAACCTCCTGCCCCTTTCATGGAATATATGCCCACTTGTGATTGATCTCTCCACCAAGGGGAAAAATCCATTCCTGCCTACCCTATCTATGCTCCTTGTAATTCTATACACCTCAGTCATGTCCCCACTCAATCACTTCTGCTGCAGGGAAATTAACCTCAGTCTATCCAATCTCTATTCATAACTAAAATTCTCCATTCCAGGCACATTCTGTTAAATCTCCTCTGCACTCTCTCATATACAACCACATCATTTCTATAATGCAGACACCAGAACTGCATGCAATACTCAAACTGTGGCCTAACCAATGTTTTATACAGTTCCAGCATAACCTCCCTGCTCTTATAATCTATTCCTTGGCTAATAAAGGCAATTATCCAATGTGCCACCTTAACCAAATTATCTACCTGCCCCGCTAACTTAAGGGTCGGATGGACATGCACACCAAGCTCCCTCTGATCCTCGGTACATCCCAGCGTCCTTGCATTCATCATGCATTCAAGTGCCTTGTTTTCCTGCTCAAGTGCATCACCTCACATTTATCCAGATTAAATTCCTTATGTTACTGATAATGCCATCTGACTATCCCGTCTCTGTCCTTCAGTAAGCTAAGGCTATCATCCTCACTACTTACCAACCCACCAATTTTAATGTCATCCACAAGCTGCCGGCTGGATGGGCTCATAAATTTCTCAAAGACTGTGTGACACGGGAGAAACGGTGGAAACCTGTCCAAAGGTCTGGTTGCCCCCCGGTTCGAGAATGAATCTGCAATGAGTTAGAAAGACCGGCAGGGGAGGCTAACTCCAAGCTCCGTAACCTCAAACCAGGGAAATGAAGGAAGAGTATACACTGGTCACTGGCAGCAAGGCACTCAGGGAAAAACGTAGGTTCCTTACTGTCCGCCCCTTCCCACCACCCCCACCCCCCCTCCCACCACGCAGCCCCACCCTCACACTGCAGCCCCCCAAACAGCCATTGCTCGGTAACAGCGAGAGGGAACCTCATCAGCAATGCTTTAGTTGTACTAGCTGAACGGGAACCCGTTGGCAGCCACTGCCCCATTGTCCCACCATAGATAGGATTTTAGCAGATTTAATTCGCCGACCACATGCTAATAGGCAAGCTGCCTTCCAGGTGGTTTCGGGAGATTTTCAATGTCTCGGTCAGAGTCTGTGACGTGCCCAATGATCGGGGCACCTCCTGGTTCTGGAGTGAAGGAACACAGAAATGTCGCCCCAGGTTGCATGGGACAAGTTGAAATAGGTGAGGCCGATTGCTTTGTGCTAATGGGATGGAGGCTGCAGTCAGGCTGAGAGCAGCTAAAGACAGGCATCACAATTCAGGTGCTTTGGAGGAAGAACGTCCTCCGAAAGATGACTGGGACTTTCCGTGGGGGCACGTGACATCTCCACCTCTGGAGAAGTGGGGTGGTGTGAGGTAGAGCAGCTCTATGAGGTGGGCCAGGCTGATCCATAGCAAGATGGTTTCTCAAGCACTGGTGGGGTAGGGGGTTGTGGAATGTCCTGTTGGAGGTCGGCATGTGTCTGACACCATCGTGACTGTCCCATATCAGGCAGAGGAAACGGCTCCGTGTGACGGTGCTAGTGAGTTAGAGCTTCCTGTGGGTGTGGTCTCGTCCATTCCACCGACTGAAAAGCAGGTCAAATGGAGGAAAACGATTCACTGCTCAGCAAATTGGAGGCACCCACGGCACATAGTGAGTTCCCAACTGGAACCCGTGAAAAAAAATTCCTTAAGGAAAAGTGGCGGAAATGCTGAAAATGATAGAAGTCGAACACCCCCTCCTTTGGACACAGAGACAAAGTATTGCATCAACACTAGTTTAACAAATGTTTTGTCAAAATGGAGAGTGACTATCCACTGAAAATCATTTCCCCAGCTCACGAGAAATGCGGGGTATCCTAATGACCCACTGCACTCTCATACACACACTGCTTTCCAGATGACATCGCAGGATTGTCAGTGGCTGTGAGATATAGCAGATGAGGCAATAATGTACCCGAAGGCCTGGACACACCCTTGGCGTGGGAGTGAAGTGACAAGAGCGCGGAATGTGTGGCACACGTAAACCCAGATTTGATCGTTTTTGTTGGTGCTGGTGGTCGGCCGGGTTTGGGAGTGTTGTGGGATGTGGATATGGCTGAAGCCAAGTTGGGAGCATTCAATGACGGTCATCAACATTCGACTGCCCCCTAGTTTAGCGTCTACAGCCCTGGACCGTACTGCCTGCTACTTTCACAACATTGAAGAAGCACTCAGAGTTGCACGGTGGCGCCGAATCCCACGCAGGGACGAGCCTTTATTTGGCCGTATTCAGCTGGATAGCACAGCTTTTTGGGACGTCCATTCTGCAAGAAAGGATTCGAACACCCGAGGCCTTCCTGTGCAGCCGCTGTGCTTGTAAATGCAAGTCAGCTTTTAACAACGAAGCAGTGAACGTCTGAACCAGGTCTCAGACATACTTGTTACACTGAGGGTTCAGTTGGAGTCTGTTCCTTTCCAGGGTATGAAACACTGAGTTCTACATTGTGTGACGATTTTGACCTCAGACACCACAGCTGCAGTTGTGTCCTGTTCCTTTCCCCATCCATTCAGACAAGTTCGTCAAGCACGTATGAAAATCACTGGGAAAGGGACAGAGACTGCGCAGTAAGTGCTTTTAAGCAGCTGTTTGGAAAATAACTAATCCATCCGTGAGAAATATTATCCCTGGCAATGAGCTGCATGAGATTCTCATTAAACACGAATTGGCAGGATCGTTCAACACATTCATCCCCCTCATATTCATCACACGACTTATTTATCTAAGTAACTTTATTTGTAGCTCTCTGCTTAATGATTTTGCTGCTGATACTGAATCTCAGCAATGGAGTTTGAAACTCTGTCATGTGGTGCTTTGAGTGAGAACTTCAATAAACAGTGATACTGTTATGACTCATGGACGTTATAAGTTAGTTATGAACTAAGCTTTCTCTTCCAATTAACAGCAAGAAAAAAATGACCTGGAATGGAGGACGGCGCGAAGTTGCATTGAACTCTTCCAAGAGACAGGGCATTGTGATCTGGTTGACATGGATATCTGAGGCCAAGTTTCAATCCTACCGAAAGTCAGTGATGAGCTTTAATACCTTGAGACAAAGGAAGAAATAACGTGCTTTGATGAGTACAGACTTCAAAATTTCAGAATCTGTGAGACCGGAAGGGTCAGGAGAAAGAAGACCCACAGCAGCTGGTGCTATGCCATGCAGAATAGAAGGACTGATTTTCAGATAATGACCAAGCAGATGGCTCATTAGAACCACGGCCTGGAAAGAGTTAAAGATGGTGTAACCTCCAGAGGGAATCTACAGAGGGAATTTCAGTCGATTATGCTCAAATGTTGAATGGTAGAGACTTTGGTTCACCTTGGTGAAGAAGGGAAAAGCGTTCCTGTTCGGGCCGGAATGCACCAGACGTTCAGGTTAGGTCTACATGACTACAGAGAGTGTCTATAATGTATAAACTCAGAGTGAGTTTTTCTTTTTAGTTTTTAAGTTGAAGCGGGATTTATTCCATGTAATTTAATATATTAGTTGCCTCCTCATTCAATGTTTATTCTTGATTGATTTCAGTGAACTTTGCACAGCGAAAATCTTAAAACGAGAAAACTCGTTTTGCATTGTTTTGCAAGGTCACTTGGACTTCAGATGTTTTTCTAATCGTTAGCAGACTCTGTTCAACAAAACACACAGACATATGGTTCAACAAATGGAGAGAAATTGAGGATTTATTAATTCCCCATATGATCTGTTCTGCTGGTCAGGGCCATGACAGAACATGCAGCCCACAGTCTGCTGCAGAATTTTCACAAAGTTGTTTCTCAGAGCCGCAGAGCTCAAGATGATCAGGCAGTTACTATGGTCTCCTTCTTTACTGGACTTTGGAGAGCACTGCTGGTTTCAGTGCTGCAGTTCATCACGACAGTGGTGAAAGTTTACTGAGGGATTTGCTGAACACCTGTCCTGCTACCCAGTGGTTATGTCAGAGCCCTGGAAATGTCTGGCAGCGAAAATAATGTATTGGAGAATGAAAGACACGTTGAATGTCCGACTGGAGAATGATCAGATCTCAGATACATTAACACTTGTGTTATTGTCTTGCCTGCATATCATGCCATTCGGGTTTAGATTCCCGGACACGTTGAGTTCCTACGCAACGGATGGCGAGCTATTCAATAATGAGCAAAAGCAGCTCCGGGATCGCGCAGCGGAATTTTCAACCTTTCTCCTGGAACGTCCAAAATGTTTCCAAGTCTCCCGATGTGCCTGCAACCTGTTCGCATAATTGCAGAGTCAACTGCTGCTGTCCTGACCCTGAATGAACCCGAAATGACCAGGATACGAACCTCCTGCACCTACTCATCCTTTTTATATCAATTCATTCTTCTCCCAAAATGAGGTATAAATAAAGCCTTGGTGTATATAACAGGTTGTTCTACTGCAAATAACTATTGTGTGCACTGTAAATAAATACATTTACTGGTTATGTAAATACTGGAGGACCAGAGCCTGGGGGAGCCAGAGGATCTGACACATGCAGAACCAGGGAATCAGACACTGCCAGAGCCAGGGGATCTGACACTTTCTGAACCAGATGATATGAAACTGTCACTACCAGTGGGTCTGAAATTGGCCTAATCAGTTGGTTTGACAATGATTGAATCAGGGGATCAGCCATCAGCGAAATCATGGAATCAGTCACTTGCTGAGCCAGGGGATCAGATAATAGTAGAATAAGTGCCATAGAGTCACAAAGTCATTGTTGTGGACATGTACAGCGCAGGAACAGGCCCTTCAGTCGATCGTGTCTCTGCTGGCCACCTGCACCAATCGACTCTAATCGCATTTTCCATCACTGGGCACATAGCCATGTCAGCTGTGACGTTTCAAGTGTTCATCTAAATACTCCTCAAACTTTGTGAAGTTTCCGTTCTCTACCACCACCTCTGGCAGGGTGTTCCAGATTCCAAAACCCTCTGGTGTAAAAGAAAATCCTCAAATCGCCTTACCTTAAATCTATGCCCCCTGGTTATTGACACATCATCTCAGGGAAAATGATTCTTCCCACCTCCACAGTCAATATCTATCATAGTCTCATGACCCCACCACAGAACATCAAGCCATTGTTTCCAGGACTGTCACTGACCTCATCTCCTCTGGAGATCTTCCTCCCACAGCTTCCAACTTGATAGTCACCCAACCTCGGACGGCCCGCTTCTACCTCCTACCCAAAATTCACAAACAGAACTGTCCTGGCAGACCGATCGTGTCAGCCTGTTCCTGCCCCACGGAACTCATTTCTCGATATCTTGGGTCACTTCTCTCTCCCCTTGTCCAGTCCCTTCCCACCTACATCCGTGATTCCTCTGACACCTTACGTCACATCAACAATTTCCAGTTCCCTGGCCCCAACCGCTTCCTCTTCACCATGGATGTCCAATCCCTCTACACCTCCATCCCCCACCAGGATGGTCTGAGGGCCCTTAGCTTCTTCCTTGAACAGAGGCCCGAACAATCCCCATCCACCACTACTCTCCTCCGTCTGGCTGAACTTGTTCTCACACTGAACAATTTCTCCTTTAACTCCTCTCACTTCCTCCAAATAAAAGGTGTGGCTATGGGTACCCGCATGGGCCCCAGCTATGCCTGTCTCTTTATGGGGTATGTGGAACATTCCTTGTTCCAGTCCTACTCCGGCCCCCTCCCACAACTCTATCTCCGGTACATCGATGATTACTTCGGTGCTGCTTCACGCTCTCGTCGGGACCTGGAAAAATTTATTAATTTTGCTTCCAATCTCCACCCCTCCATCATCTTCACATGGTCCATCTCTGACACTTCTCTTCCCTTCCTTGACCTCTCTGTCTCAATTTCTGATGATAGACTGTCCACCAATATCCATTACAAGTCTGCCGACTCCCACAGCTACCTCAACTACAGCTCCTCACACCCCACTTCTTGTAAAGACTCCATCACATTCTCTCAGTTCCTTCGACTCCGTCGCATCTGTTCTCATGACGCTACCTTCAAAAACAGCTCGTCTGACATGTCCTCCTTCTTCCTTAACCGAGGTTTTCCATCCACGGTCGTTGCCAGTGCCCTCAACCGTGTCCGACCCATATCCCGCTCATCCTCCCTCACGCCTTCTCCGCCTTCCCAGAAACATGATAGGGTCCCCCTTGTCCTCACTTATCACCCCACCAGCCTCCGCATTCAAAGGATCATCCTCCGCCATTTCCGCCAACTCCAGCATGATGCCACCACCAAACACATCTTCCCTTCACCCCCCCTGACGGCATTCTGTAGGGATCGTTCCCTCCGGGACACCCTGGTCCACTCCTCCATCACCCCCTACTCCTCAACGCCCACTTATGGCACCTCCCCAAACCCACGCAGAAGATGCAACACCTGCCCCTTCACTTCCTCTCTCCTCACCGTCCAAGGGCCCAAACACTCCTTTCAAGTGAAGCAGCATTTCACTTGCATTTCCCCTAACTTAGTCTACTGCATTCGTTGCTCCCAATGCGGTCTCCTCTACATTGGAGAGACCAAACGCAAACTGGGCGACCGTTTTGCGGAACACCTGCGGTCTGTCCGCAAGAAAGACCCAAACCTCCCTGTCGCTTGCCATTTTAACACTCCACCCTGTTCTCTTGCCCACATGTCTGTCCTTGGCTTGCTGCATTGTTCCAGTGAAGCCCAACGCAAACTGGAGGAACAGCACCTCATCTTCCGACTAGGCACTTTACAGCCTTCTGGGCTGAATATTGAATTCAACAACTTTAGATCTTAAACTCCCCCTCCCCCCATCCCCACCCCGTTTCTCCCCCCCACCCTCCCCCGCCTTTTTTTTTTCAATAATTTATATAGATTCTTCTTTCCCCACCTGTTTCCATTATTTTTAAATCTAAAACTAAAACCTCGTTAGTCTTTCCACCCCACCCCCGACTAGAGCTGTACTTTGAATATCCTGTCTTCCATTCTTAATTAGCACTTTTCTTAGACAAATATCACCACCTTCAGCACCACTTTGACCCTTTTGTCTGTGACATCTTTTGATTATCTGCTCATCTCCACAATCACCACACCCTCAATGTCTCTCCCCCACCGCCCCCAAACCCACCCCCCCCCGCACCCACCCACCTTAAACCAGTTTATATATCTCCCTTCTTCTAACTATGCTTCAGTTCTGCCGAAGGGCCATGAAGGCTCCAAACGTTAACTGATTTCTTCTCCGCCGATGCTGCCAGACCTGCTGAGTTTTTCCAGGTAATTCTGTTTTTGTTTTGGATTGCCAGCATCCGCAGTAGCTTTTAGCTTTTTGTTTTTATCTCTCATAGTTTTGCCTACCTCTGTCAGGTCCCCCTCAGCATTCTCTGTTTTAAGGAAAACAGCCCTAGCCTATCCAGCCTTTCTTCATAGCTGAAATTCTCAGCCCAGTCAACATCCTGCTGTATCTCCTCTGCATCCTCTCTAGTGCAATCACATTCTTCCAATTGTTTAGCGACCAGAACTGCACTCGGTACTCCAGCTGTGACCCAAATATCGTTTTATAAATCTCCAACATAATCTTCCCGATTGCAAATTAGCCTCGGCTAATAAATGCACATATCCCGTAAGCCTTCCTAACCACCTTATGTTCTTCCGCTGCTGCCTTCAGGGATCAATGGACATCTACACCAAGTTCCCTCTGATCCCCTGTTTTTCCGAGGGTCCTAATATTCACTGTGTATTCCTTTGCCGTGTTTGGCCTCTCAAAATGCATCAGCTCACATTTCTCAGGATTAAGTTCCATTTACCACCCATCTGCCCGTCTTACCAGCCCACCTATATCGTCCAGGACTCTATGGATTTCCTCCACACTAATTAAGGCACCATCAATCTGCGAAGCTTCTGATCATAGCTTCTATATTCACGTCCAAATCATTAATGTGGAGTAAAAACAGCAGGGCTCCCAGCACCGATCCCTGCGGTACGCCACTGGACAGAGGCTTCCAATTACTAAAGCAACCTTCGACCATCACACTCTGCCATTGCCACAAAGTATATTTTGGCTCCAATTTGACAAATTGACCTGGATCCCATGGGCACTTAACTTATTGACCTGGATCCCATGTGAGTCCTTGTCAAAAGCCTTTCTGAAGTACATGTTCACTACATCAACAGCACTACCCTCATCTACACAACCAGCCAGCCCCTCGAAAAATTCAGTCAAATGTGTTAGATATGACCTCCCTCTGAAAAATCCATGCTGACTATCTCTGATTAAGCCTTACCTCTCCAAGTGGAGATTAATCCTCTCGCTCAGACTTGTTTTTGTCAATAGTTTCCCTACTACTGATGTAAGACTCACTGGATTGTAATTACCAGGTTTATCACTGCACCACTTCTTGAATAATGTTTTTACATTTCCTGTCCTTCAGTCCTCTGGCACCTCTCCTGTGGCCAAAGGGTTTTGAAAATTCGTGTCAGGGCCCTTGCAATCTCCTCCCTTGCCTAACATAGCAGCCTGGGATACACCTCATCTGGGCCTGGGCGTTTATAAATGTTCATTGCCGCTAAAATCATTAACACCTCCTCGCTTCCAATGCCAATTTGTTCAGGTATATCACATTCCCCCTACCCGATCAATACACCTGCGTCCAACTCCTCCCTTTTGTGAACACAAGTGAAAATTAATAATTCAAAACATCACTTACGTCCTTCACCTCCACGCACACGTTGCCACTTTGGTCCATAATGCATCCTACTCTTTCCCTGGTTATCCTCTTGCCCTTAATATATTTATAAGCTGCCTTGTGATTTCCTTTATCTTGCCCCTTATTCGCCTTCCTAGTTACTTTTTTTTCATTAGCCGCTACACTTTCTACACTACTCTAGGGTTCCACTGTTTTCAGCCCTCTGTATCTGACATGAGCTTTCTTTATTTTGCTTATATCCCTTGACATCCAGAGTGCACTGACCTTGTTGGTCCTGCCCTTCACCTCTAGAGGAATATGTTGTCCCTGAAATCTTACTATTTCCTCTTTGTATGCCACCTTCTGGTTTGATGTAGACTTTCCAACAAGTAGCTGCTCCGAATACACTTTAGCCAGATGTTGTCTTGTCAATTTGAAATCGGCCTTCTCCAATTCATGACCTTTAATTCCGGTCTATCTTTGTCCATTCACATAAGTACCTTAAATCTTACAGAATTATGGTCACTATTTTGGAACTGCTCCCCCATTGACACTTTTACCTCTTGCCCGGCTTCATTCCCTAAGACTCGGTCCAGTACCGCCCCCTCTCTTGTAGGAATTTATGCATGCAGGCTTAAAAAAGCTCTCCTGCATGCACTTTAAGATTTCCGTCACCATCCACCACCACCCTAACCCGCTCCCTCTAAGCATTCCACACTAACGCTATTCTCATTAATATTGCGGAAGTTGAAATCCCCTACTAGTATTGCCCTATTACATTTAATATTCTCTGGAATTTGCCTACATATCTGACCCTCTTCCCAACAACTCCCCGCCTCCCATGCTCCCCACCGCCCTCCCCCCCCCCCCCCCCCCAACCCCCACCACCACCCGACATACCCCCCTACGCTCCCAGCATTCTTTCGGGGATGAGGAATTCGCTGAAGCAAAGTATCAGATACCGGCTGAACATGAGGATGAGACACTGACTGAATCAGAGCACAAGGCACTGTATGCGCCATTGGATCTCACCCTGTCAGGATCAGCGAATATGATACCCTCCGATCGAGAGGATCTGACTTGAACCAGAGCATCTGACACAGTCTGCACCGTTGGATCCCATTCTGTCTGAATCAGAGGGCCTGGCACTGACTGTAACTGTGGATATCACTCTGTCTGGGCCATAAGATCTGACATTTTCTGACATTTCTGATCCAGTGGATCTGATAGTACCTGATCCAGTATATCTGACTGAAGCAGAGATGAGGCGCTGGGTGAAACAGAACACAAGAGACTCTCTGTAACATTGAATCTCACTCTGTCCGATCCAGATTACCTGACAATACCTGAACTGGAAAACCTGACACTAACTGAAAAAGTGGATCTGGCCCTGCTGTAAACGGATCATCTGACATTCTCTGAACCTGAGAAAATGACACTGCCTGCTGTAGGGTATCTGACACTGTCTGAACCAAAGCACATGGCACTGCCTGTAGCACTGCCTGAACCAAAGGTTCTAACACTGCATGGTACAGAAGATCTATCACTAATCGTTTCAATGGTTTTGCACTATCTGCAGCAGCGGACCACACTCTGTGTGAACCAAAAGGTCTGAAACTGTCTGCTCCAGTTGACATGACACAATCTGAACCATGGAATCTGACTCTGTCCGGTCTATTGGACCTGGTGCGATCTGGACCACTGGATATCACTCTGTCTGAGCCAGATGATCTGACACTGTCTGTTCCAGAGGATCTTACACTGTCTGATCCAGTGGACCTGACACTATCAGAAACGTTAGGCTTGACGCAATTGGACACAATGGATCTCACTCGCTCTACTCCAATGGATCTGACATTTCCTGAAACAGTGGATCTGGCACTAGGTGATCGAATGGATATCATTCTGTCTGATCCGGTGGAGCTGTGTTTCTATAAACTGTTTAATATAATATTTTCCATAATGTTTGAATCTATGGACAAGCTGGTGCCTCCCACGACATCCTTGCACAGTTAGTGGGAAAGCGTGTTCAGGATGCCGGAAACAGTCCACTGAGTGAGTGAATTGAGAGCCCGGATTAAACTTCATGCTGGGAATACCTGAGGACTCTAAAACAAAAAACAAAAATACCTGGAAAAACTGAGCAGGTCTGACAGCATCTGCGGAGATGAACACAGTTAACATTTCAAGTCCATATAACTCTTCAACAGTACTAAGTAAAAAGAGAAAGGAGGTGAAATAGAAGCTGGTTTAAGGGGGCGGGGTTGGGACAAGTAGAGCTGATTAGAGGGCCAGTGATAGGTGAAGATAGCCAAAATATGTCTTAGGCAAATGGACAATGAGATGTTGACGGTTGTGATAGTATGTAAGAAATGTGCTAATAGGTGACATTAAGGGTAGAAAGCAGGACGAACAAGGTACAGATAACCCTAGCGGGTGTGGAGTGGGGGGGAGGGATAGAAATTGGCTAAAAGGTAGAGATAAAACAATGGATTTAAATACATTTAAAAACAATGGAAAAAGGTGGGAAAATAAAAATCCATATAAATTATTGGGAAAGAGGGGGGATCGGAAAGGGGGTGGGGATGGAGGAGAGAGTTCATGATGTAAGGTTGTTGTTTTTCTGTTTTTCCTTAGTTCTGTTGAAGAGACGTACGGACATTAAGCGTTAACTCTGTTCCTCTCCGCAGATGCTGTCAGAACTGCTGAGTTTTTCCAGGTATGTTTATTTTTGTTTTGACTTTCCAACATCCGCAGTTCCTTTCCTTTCACCTGAGGACTCATGTCCCAGAGGGGAGAGCGCATGCGCGGACAGAGTATTGTGGGGGGAGGGGAATGCGGATGCCAATGCATGCGCAGATCCGAGAATGGAAATTTGCACGCGTTCGCAAAACCTTTGGGGAAGGCAGAACGCTGCAGTCATTGATGGAGGAGGGCCTTAGCGCATGCGCGGAAGAGGAAGGGCGGGGCACGTGTATAGAGGGAAGCGCGGTGAGAAGAACAGGTGATTGCGCTGCACGGGTGCGGACCGTTGTCGGGCTGTGGGGAGGGGAGGAGCAGCGGGATAATGAGGGTGAAGGGCATGTTTGAAGACAGCCAGCCGGTGAGCTCGCGGAAGGCCTTTCCGTGCCGGAGGGTGTTTGAAGGAAGCCAATGCGCATGTGCGGTGGCTGAAGCAGCGGGACTGTGTCAACATGGTGGAGGAATGCGGCCCGACTGCGCGTGCGTGACCGGTAACAGAGGGACTGCGCTTGTTCGGATGCGGGTGGCGGGAAGAGCAGCTCGTGTTTGTCGATTCAAAGATAAACGGTCGGGCAGCGACCGCGCCTGCGCAAGAGCGGGAGATTCAACCCTTCCACAGAGATCAACGAGAGAGGGATTCCACACTGGGACAGTGTAAGGGATCAACTCGAGAGGGATTCCACACTGGGGCTGTGCCAGAGATCGACTAGAGAGTGATCACACACTGGGGCTGTGTCAGTAATCAACTAGAGAGGGATTCCACACTGGGGCTGTGTCAGAGATCAACTAGAGAGGGATCTCACACTGGGGCTCTGTCAGAGATCAACTAGAGAGGGATTCCCCACTTGGGCTGTGTCAGAGATCAAATAGAGATGGATTCCAAACTGGGGCTGTGCCAGAGATCAACTAGAGAGGGATTCCACACTGGGGCTGTGTCAGAGATCAACTAGAGAGGGATTCCACACTGGGGCTGTGTCAGACATCAACTAGAGAGGGATCTTACACTGGGGCTGTGTCAGACATCAACTAGAGAGGGATTGCACACTGGGGCTGTGTCAGAAATCAACTGGAGAGGGATTCCAGACTGGAGCTGTGTCAGTGATCAACTAGAGAGCGATTCCAGACTGGGGCTGTGTCTGAGATCAACCAGAGAGAGATTCCACACTGGGACTGTGTCAGAGATCAACTAGAGAGGGATTCCAAACTGTGGCTGCAACAGATATCAAATAGAGAAAGATTCCAAATTGGGGCTGTGTCAGAGATCAGCTAGAGAGGGAGTGCACACTGGGGCTGTGTCAGAGATCAACGAGAGAGGGTTTGCACACTGGGGCTGTGTCAGTGATCAACTAGAGAGGGATTGCACACTGGGGCTATGTCAGAGATCAACTAGAAAGGGATTCCATACTTTGATTGTGTCAGAGACCAATTACAGAGGGATTCCACACTGGAGCTGTTTCAGGGATCAGTTAGTGAGGAATTCCACAGTGGGAATGTTTCTTATCAAATCGTTAGTGAACCCACATTGTGGGGAGCCAGAGATCAACCTGGGCGTTGCCCCAGATTAGGAGGTTTCATAGGTCAACTACAGAGTGGTCTTGAACTAGGGAGTGTCTGTGATAAACTGGAGAGTGATCCCACACTGTGCAGTCTCCAAGTTCAACCAGCAAGAGTTCCCAGAATGGGGAGTGGCTGAAATCAACTGGAGAATGATCCCACACTGTGGGGGTTTTATCAGAGATTACCGAGAGAGGGATGCCACACTAGCGGGTGCCTGAAATCAACTAGAGAGGGATTCATTATTGCGGATGCCTCTGATCAACGAAAGGGTGAACCGAAATTGTGGGGAGTCAGAGATCAACTAGGGCAGGGCCCCAGGTTGGGAGATGTCAGGGATCAACTCGACAGGGGTCTTGCACTGGGGAGTTTCTCTGATATGCTGGGGAGGGATCCCACACTGGGGAGTCTCTGAGGTCAACTGGAGAGTGACCCAGTACAGGGGATGTATCAGAGATGAACTGGAGAGGGATGCCACACGAGGGGGTGTCTGAATTCAATTAGAGGGGATGATTGAACGGAGTGTGGCAAAGTGAAGGCACGGTGCTTGTGTATCAGAGAGATCATTAACGATGCCACTGATCTATTTCGTAGAATTACAGAGGATTGGCAGCCCAGATACAGGCCTTTTGGCACCTCTGCTCCATACCGGTAATCCTTCCCACACCAGCCTTCTCCCACCCACCACTTCATCACCCCCATCCCCGTATCCTTCTATTCCTTTCTGCCTCATGCATTTACCCAGCTCCCCCACCCCGCACCCCCCTTAAGTTCATCGTCACCATTCACCTCCTCCAATCCCTTTGGGAGCTAGTTCCACATTCCCACCGCTTTCTGAGTGAAGAATTTCCTCCTCAAATACTCGACTGCATTAAAGGCTTAGATTTAGCTTGTCTCCAAAGCCTTTCTTTGCATCCCGGTTGCACTGCAGCCCTACGTTACCACAGTGAATACTCATTAAGAAGGAATCCATTGGTTTTCCTTTAAAGACATTCTGAAATGGTGAAAGTCTCTGAAGAAATGCAAAACTTTATTTATATTTTTCCATTTGCAGAATCCTGCACTTTGATCCGTGGCTCTTCACTCAAGACTCGAAATTGGGGAAATGTGATTCGTGCTGACGTCACACTGTCCAGCACAAAGCCATTGTGACATAGCCCCGTGTTGTCAAGGCACCCGCCATGTGTATCGTCACCAACCTGCTTTGCCTGCTTCCATAGTTACACCCGTTCACTGAAAGTTTACCATTGCATCGATGTACTACCTGCCAACTGGCTACAGCGGCAGTAGCTACTGCGGGTGAGTATTGCATTTTCCCCATCCTCACTGCCCCCCGCACCACCGACCCCACAACCACTGTCATCCAGGGTTATGTCAAGATGGATTATCTTTTTGTTTTTGAGGACATGGGTTGGTTTTGTGTGCAAATAAATTCCGTCTCTGTTTCCCCATCGGTCAATGAGCTGGAAAGGCCGGTGGTCAATGAAAACGGAGCCAGGGGGAAGTCCGGCCGAACGCGACATCGAGGTGAAGAACTCAGTTGCCATGGCGCCTGAGGAGGCAGCACCAGAAATCGGGAAGATGGAAGTTCCCGCCAAGCAGGTGGAAGTCACCGTTGTGTTAACGCGATCTGACGCTGAGGAGAAGAGAAGTGCCCAGGCGCTGCATTGAGCCCAACTGAGCGAGGTGAGCCATGTGAGCTGGACAACGAATCGGATCATGATGACATTTCAAAAGATGGGTTACGATCTCCTAGGCTGGGTCGGAATAACAAAGGGCCCGCTAGATGGTCTCACAGGTTCCTCATAGTCTCTGTGACCCAGGGGATGAGGCAGATATGTGTCCTATAATCTTGGCACATCCTCCCACGGAGATTGAAGGTACACAGGAGCACCGATCGCTGATTCAGTGAGATCTGCTAACACACACGTGGCCAGTGGCCCATTCGCTGGTAGGGGTGTGGCTGCAAGCAAGCTGTAAGTGTCTACCGATAAGTGTTAACATAGGGCTGATTTGGAGCAGGGCCACCCTACAACCAATGATTTGGTGACCGACCCCCCTCCCCCACTAATTCCCCAGCACGTGTGGAAGTCTCTATCCCTGGACAGTGGGGTATTACGCTGCAATAGGCCAGGCTACACCACGTCAAGGTGGGTTTACAACCACTGGGTAAACTCCAGACGTGAGCCCTTCTGACAGCATTGATGGTCTACCAAGTAGGGAAACTAATCTGGATGTCAGCCCCAGCTAGTTTGGAGCATCACGCGATGACTTATCCATGTCCACCCAATAGCAGTGCAGGTATAATGGAGGAAGAGGACAGACTGGTCAAACACAGAGACATTCACGACAGACATTTAGTTCCCAATTGGAGCCTGTGGTGAAAAAAATCCTAGCTGGAAAAGGGACAGGTGAGCTGCAGGAGGAGGACATTGAACATCCCGCAGGCACAGTAAGAAAGAATCTCAGCAGCAGAGCCTTGATGCTGTGTCATTGCAAGATGGAGTGTGAGTACCCATGAGCAAGAATTCCTGCTGAAACGGAGCAATTTCGAAGCAATTCCGTATACCGACTGCACTCCGGGGATGGATGCCCGATTAGCTCTGCAGCCAAAAGCTGGAGCAGAGAACAGGTAAGGCCCCTCGGTCTTGCTGAGCTTCTTTGAGTGCTCCGCCATGCAGTTTCAAACCTGGGAGGCTGGGATCTTGGACACCCTATGCAGGAGGTTGGGGATAGAGCCACAGGAACAATCAGACCACTGACATGGAGCCCAGACCTATGCCAAGTATTCCGAGTGTGATGCGGAAACTGGAATTGTGCAGAATACTCCAGTGAGGTCTAAACCAGATTTTATATAAGTTCCAAACACCTGCCTTACTTTTCATTTTCATTTCACAAATTATCAACCCCAAAGCTTTGCTGACCCGTGTTGCACTGTTAATGTATTGGGAATCTTTAACCCGAGATTCCTTTACTTTATGGCCAGTTACAAGACTTATTTGTGAAGGAGTGGTGGCGCCTTCCAGTTGCAATCATCTATCCATATCCACATTGAACTTCAGTTGCCATTTGCATGCACATTCTCCAAGTTTATTCACGCTGTCATGTATTTCACGGTTGTCTTCTTGGGTATTCTCAATGAGTTGGGAAACACAAAGATTGATGGGTGACCCCAGAAAAGGACAACTAGAATTTCATTAGGGTAGACTTAGGCAAGTTGTTTCCACTTGTGTCCTGGGAGACGTGGCTTGCTGAGGTAAAGAGACCAGAACATTAGGATGCTATCAATATCATATACTCACTATTAAGTCCAATTGGGGAATTCAGGGGAAACTGCTTTACCCAGAGAACGCTGAGAATGTGGAACTCACTTCCACGGGTTGAGCTGAATCGTGTCGATGCATTTAAGGGAGGGGTGGGTGCATCTGGACAAACAAGTGAGGGAGAAACGAATAGAAGGATATGAGGATGTGGAGAGATGAAGTGGGGATGGGTGGAGATTAGTGTGGGGCAGGAATACAGGCAAGGAGCAGAGGGGGTGAATGGCCTGCTCTAGTGCAGTGAATCCTCTGTAATCTTTTGAAACAAGAGCAATGGGTGCATTAGGTTGTACGGCACGGTGTGGTAGGGGCAGTTAGTGGAAATCATGGCCTTGTTGAGAGGTGAAATTTTGTATCTTGTCTTTCTGAAAAGAGCTCAGTGGGGATTAGTGTCATGTCGGGACGGTGTTGTGACACTATAATGGTGGGTGAAGCAGCGCCTATAAGTCCCTTCTGTGTCCCAATGAAGAAACAGTCCTCAGTCATGTGATGGGCTTCGTCAAGCAACATTGACCAAACCAGAATTGTGTTGCTGAGCTCACACCAACCGCCAACAATGGGCTCCCATCTTCCTTTCAAGCATACTGCCAGTGAATTACTGTGGTAATTTTGGACAAGCTTGGGCTTGTATCCATTGGCGTTTAGAATAATGAGAGGTGATCTTATTGAAACATCTAAGATTTAGAGGGTCTTGAGAGATTGATTGTTGAGAGGATGTTTCCATTTGTGGGAGAGAATAGACATAGTGGAAACAGTTAATAAATCTGGGATATCAGATTAAAGACGGAGATGAGGAGATATTTTTTTTCTTTCAGAGGGTGGTTAGGCTGTGGAATTCTCTTCCGCAGTGAGCGGTGGAGTCTGGCTCATTGAATATGCTTCAGTGGGAGCTTGATAGACTCTTCACTAAGAAGGAAGTCAAACCTTATCGGTGGGAGGCAGAAATGTAGAGTTGTGCCACAATCAGATACTGTCGAATGACAGGAGCAGACACGAAGATGATACTCCTGATCCTAATTCCTATTTCCATATGTGTTGCATTATCATTGATTATAACTCTGGTTGCTTGGATACATCAGTGATTTGATTGCAGTATTTCTTTGCCCCTCATTCGCTCAGCAGCCAATAAGAGTGGAGCTGACTGCGAGGATTATTGCCAGTGAAAAATAGGAAGCCGTGCTGTAAGAGTGGGCGTGACCAAGTGTAACTGCACCATGGGAGGAGTGAGGGTGACGAGGTCTCCAAACGCAACAGGAGCAGTTCAGCAAGATGGTGGGTGTCCACTGCGCGGGCGTGCCCAGCTCGGTCTTGTGTGCCTGTGTGACTCTCCAATCCCTGGCGGGTTTCAGCCAGCACACCTGCTTGCAGTACCGGTTGCTGGCAATACGCTTGCGCCTCCTTCCCTGTTCCCTCCCTCCTTCAGTGTCACATGACGCACAGCCGAGGAGAGTCCTAAAGTGACTGGGTGGGATGGAACGAGGAGAAAGGGCAGCTGGTGCGACTGAGGCCGTAAATGTGAGAGGGCGTGGGAGGAGTGAAAAAAAGTGTCACATTTCTGGTGTACAGTCGCATGCGTTTACGTTACTGCAATAGTTATACAGTGCCCTAAATTAATGATCCACGATATCCAGAAAGAAAAACAGAAGGAGGCCATTCTGCTTGTCTTGTCCATGCTGGTTTTCTACAAGAACAACCCAGCTAGCCCCACTCTCCCTGCCCTTTCACTGTAGATCTGCAAGTTTCTTTTCTTCAGTTAATAATCCAATTCCTTCTTTAAAGCCTGGATCTAACCTACCTCCGCCAGACACTCAGGCAGCTCGGTCCAGATCCTAACCAATTGCTGCATAAAAAAGTTTCTCCTCACATCTCCTTTGCTCCTTTTGCCAATCGCCTTAATTTGGTGTCCCTCTGGTTCTCAATCATTCCGCCAATGGGAACAGCTTTTCCCAATTTACCTTGTCCAGACTTCTCATGATTGTGAACACCTCGATCAAATCCCCTCTCAGCCTTGTATTCTCCAAGGAGAACAATCCCAACTTCTCCAATCTAGCTACATAACTGAAGCTCCTCATCCCTGGAGCCATTCCCATGACTCTTTTCTGCTCTCTCTCTCTGCAACCTTCACATTCTTCCCAAATTGTGGCGGGCAGACTTGAACACAGCTATCACTATCAACATCCCAGGGGTTACAATTAACTGGAAACTGAACTGCACCAGCCATATAAATACTGTGGCTAGAAGAGCAGGTCAGAGGTTGTGAATTCGGCAGAGAGTAACCCACTTCCTGGCTCCCCAAAGTCTAAACAGCATCTACAAGGCACAAGTCAGGAGTGTGATGGAATACTTTCCACTTTCCTGGATGAATGCAGCTCCAACATAATTTAGGAAGCTTGACACCATGCAGGACAAAGCAGCCTGCATGATTTGCATGCCATCCACAAACATTCACTCCATCCACCAGCGATGCAATGTGACAGCAATGCTTACCATCTACAAGATGCACTGCAGCAACCCAGCAAGGCTGCTTCAGCAGCACCGCCCAAACGTGTGTCCTCTACCACATAGAAGGACAAAGGAAGCAGACACAGGGGAACGCCACCACCTGCAAGGTCCTCTCCAAACCAGACACAATCCTGACTTGGAAATATATTTTTTAGTTGATGGGCAATATGATTGGCGCAGGCTTGGAGGGCCGAAGGGCCTTTTTGTTCCTGTGCTGTACCTTTCATTGTATATCCGTCGTCCCTTCACTTTCACTGGGTCAAAATCCTGGATCTCCCGCCCTAACAGCACTGTGGGGGTACCTACACCACATGATATGCAGCGGTTAATGGAGACAGCAAACCACCACCTTCACAAGAGGCACTTAGGGATGGGCAACAAACGTTGGCCTAGCCAGCGATGCCCACATCCCATGAATGATTTAAATAAGGAACTGAATGCTGAGGGCAACGGGGCAAAGAGGGCTTGGAGTTCCGAGTGATGAGTTATCGGAATGAGTGAAGGTGCAGTGTGATTCTGAATAATGAGGAAGGGCATTGCACCTCAGAATAGCTAAGGACACCAAAACTCTTTCTCGGAAAGCATTGGAGGCTGCATCATTGAATTTATTGAAGATGGATTCTTGATGGAGAAGACAGTCATGTGTTGCGGGGAGTGGCGGAAAGGAAGGTGGGGTTGAGGCCACTGTCAGATCAGGCATGATCTTATCGATTGGATGATCAGACTTGAAGGGCCGAATGGCCTACTCCTGCTTCTAAGGCTTCTATTCCTAGAAGTAAGTGTTGAGGCTCAGAGTGAGAGATGCACATCCATGATGTAAAGAGTACAGGGAGCGTCAGGCCGTGAATGATGAAGGGGACAAGGCAGGGAATGAGTTAGCCGGGCTTAGGGTGATGGACATTAGCACAGAGTAAACTGCACGCGGGTAAGTGCGACTAAGGATGAAAGTGGCTTAGTGTAAAGGCAGGGCAAGGAGGCAGTGTACAGTGGAATCCCTCTCTAGTTGATCCCTGACACAGCCTCACAGTGAGATCCCTCTCTGGTTGATCTCTGACACAGCCCCATCGTGGAATCCCTCTCTAGTTGATCTCTGATACAGTCCCAGTGTGGAATCCTCCTCTAGTTGATCTATGACACAGCCCCAGTGTGAGATCCCTCTCTAGTTGTTCTCTGACACAGCCCCAGTGTGCAATCCCTCTCTAGTTGATCTCTCTAGAAGGGTTGGTTCTCCCACTCTTGCGCAGGCGCGGTCGCTGCCCGACCATTTATTTTTGAATCGACAATCTCGCGCTGCTCTTCATGTCACCCGCATCCGGGCATGCACAGTCCCACTGATATCGGTTAGGCACGCGCAGTCCGGCCGCATTCCTCCAGGATGTTGACACAGTCCCGCCTCCTCAACCACCGCACATGCGCATTGTCTTCCTTCCAACACCCTCCGGCATTGAAATGCCTTCCGCGAGCTCACCGGTTCGCTGTCTCCAATTCCGAACTTCACCCTCATTATCCCGGTGCTCCACCCATCCCCCACTGTCCGACGACGGTCCGGACCCATGCAGCGCAATCGCCTATTTTTCGCGCATGCTCCCCTCCCTACGCGCACCGTTCCCAGCCTTTCCTCTTCCGCGCATGCGGCAAGGCACCCCCCCCCCCCCACCCACAACATAAATGTGTGCCGCGTTCCGTCTTCCCCAGCGGCTTTGAACACGCGTGCAACTTTCCATTCCCGGATCTACGCATGTGTTGCCATTGGCTCCCCCCTCCCCCCAACAAACCTCCAACCGCGCATGCGCTCTCCACTCTGGGACATGAGTCTCTCTCAGGTGAGCGTAAAAACATTCGAAAATCAACAAACCTGGAAAAATTCAGCAGATCTGAAAGCATCTGCGGAGAGGAACACAGTCAGACCTGCTGAGTTTTTCCAGGTATGTTTATTTTTTGTTTAAGAAGCCTAAGCTGCTCCAGATAGTGCCGAACCATTGAAACGATTAGTGATAGATATTCTGTATCAGGCAGTGTTAGAACGTTTGGTAGGCAGTGCTACAGGCAGTGTCAGGTGCTTTGGTTCAGAAAGTGTCAGATACCCTACAGCAGGCAGTGTCATTTTCTCATGGTTCAGAGAATGTCAGATGCTCCGGTTACAGCAGGGCCAGATCCTCTTTTTCAGTTAGTGTCAGGCTTTCCAGTTCAGATAGTATCAGGTAATCTGGGTCGGACAGAGTGAGATTCAATGGTACAGACAGTGTCTTGGGTTCTGTTTCACTCAGTGCCTCATCCTCTGCTTCAGTGTCAGATCCACTGGATCAGGCACTATCAGATCCATTGGATCCGAAATGTCAGAAAATGTCAGATCCTATGTCCCAGACAGATTGAGATCCACTGCTACAGTCAGTGCCAGGCACTCTGATTCAGACAGAATGGGATCCAACGGTGCAGACCGTGTCAGATGCTGCAGTTCAAGTAAGATCTTCTGGCTCGGAGAGTATCATATTCGCTGATCCTGACAGGGTGAGATCCAATGGTGCATGCTGTGCCTTGTGCTCTGATTCAGTCAGTGTCTCATCCTCATGTTCAGTCAGTACCTGATCCTTTGTTTCAGCAAATGCCTCATCCTCGAAACAGTTCTGGCTGGGTAGGGGGGCGTGTGGGTGGGGGTGTGGGGTAGTTTGGGAGGAGGGGATTTGTTGGGAACAAGGTCAGATGTGTAGGCAAATCTCAGAGAATATTAAATGTAATAGGGCAATACTAGTAGGGGATTTCAACTTCCCCAATTTTAATGGAGATAGTGTTAGTGTGGAATGGTTAGAGGGAGCAGATGGTGGGGGTGGTGCACGGTGTCGGAAATCTCAAAGTGCATGCAGGAGAACTTTTTTGAGCCTGCACGCATAAATTCATACAAAAGGGGGGGCGGTACTGGACCGAGTCTTAGGGAATGACGCCAGGCAAGTGGAAAAAGTCTCAATGTGGCAGCAGTTCCAAAATAGTGACCATAACTTTGTAAGATTTAAGGTAATTATAGGAAAGGACAAAGGTAGACCGGAAATAAAGGTCATGAATTGGAGAAGGCCGATTTCAAGTTGACAAGACAGGATTTGGCTAAAGTGTATTCGGAGCTACTACTTGTTGGAAAGTCTACATCAAACCAGTGGGTGGCATAGAAAGTGGAAACAGTAAGATTTCAGGGCCAACATATTCCCATAGAGGTGAATGGCAGGACCAACAAGGTCAGTGCTCTCTGGATGTCAAGCGATATAAGCAAAATAAAGAAAGCTCGTGTCAGATACAGAGGCAGAAAACGATGTAAGCCCTAGAATAGTGTGGAAAGTGTAGGGGGTACTGAAAAAGTAATTAGGAGGGCGAATAAGGGGCAAGATAAAGGAAATCACAAGGCATCCTATAAATATATTAACGGCAAGAGGATTACCAGGGAAAGAATATGGTGCAAAATGGACAAAAGTGGCAATGTGTGCGGGGAGGTGAAGGACGTAAGTGATGTTTTGAATTATTAATTTTCATTTGTGTTCACAAAAGGGAGGGGTCGGACGTAGGTGTAGTGATCGGGGAGGGGAACTGTGATATACTTGAACAAATTGGCATTGGAAGCGAGGAGGTGTTACTGATTTTAACGGGGATGAACATTGGTAAATCCCTAGGCCCAGATGAGGTGTATCCCAGGCTGCTATGTGAGACAAGGGAGGAGATCGCAAGGGCCCTGACACTAATTTTCAAAACGCTTTGGCCACAGGAGAGGTGCCAGTGGACTGGAGGACAGGGAATGTAATAACATTATTCAAGAAGTCTTGCAGTGATAAACCTCGTAATTGCTGTCCAGTGAGTCTTACCTCAGTGGTAAGAAAACTATTGAAAAAAACAAGTCTGAGGGACAGGATTAATCTCCACTTGGAGAGCTAGGGGTTAATCAGAGATAGTCAGCATGGCTTTCTCAACAGGAGGTCATATATAACACATTTGACTGAATGTTTCGAGGGGCTGGCTGGTTGTGTAGATGAGGGTAGTGCTGTTGATGTAGTGAACATGTTCTTCAGTAAGGCTTTTGACAAGGTCCCACATGGGATCCAGGTCAATAAGTTAAGTGCCCACGGGATCCAGGGCAATTTGGCAAATTGGAGCCAAAATTTACTTTGTGGCAATGGCAGAGGGTGATGATCGAAGGTTGCTTTAGCGATTGGCAGCCTCGGTCCAGTAGCGAAATGCAGGATCGGTGCTGCGACCCCTGCTGTTTTTAGTGCACATTAATGATTTGGATATGAATATAGAAGCTATGATCAGTAGCTTTACAGATTGGTGGTGACGTAATTAGTGAGGAGGAAAGCCTTAGAGTCCTGGACGATATAGGTAGGCTGGTAAGACGGGCAGAGCGGTGGTAAATGGAACTTAATCCTGAGAAATGTGAGCTGATGCATTTTGGGAGACCAAACATGGCATAGGAATACACAGTGAATAGTAGGACCTCGGAAGAACAGGGGATCAGTGGGACCTTGGTGTACATGTCCATTGATCCCTGAAGGCAGCAACGGAGGAAGATAAGGTGGTTAGGAAGGCTTACGGGATACGTGCCTTTATTAGCAGAAACATAGAATTTAGAATCGGGAAGATTATGTTGGAGCTTTATAAAACGATATTTGCGTCACAGGTGGAGTGCTGTGTGCAGTTATGGTCGCCAAACTATTGGAAGACTGTGATTGCACTGGACAGGATGCAGAGGAAATAGAGCAGAATGTTGCCTGGGCTGAGAATTTCAGCTATGAAGAACGGCTGGATAGGCTAGGGCTGTTTTCCTTACAGCAGAGAATGCTGGGGGTGGGGGGGTCCTGACAGAGGGAGGCAAAACTATGAGAGAAATAGAATGTGGAGGTGGGAAGAAACGTTTGCCCTGAAATCATATGTCAATAACCAGGGGGCATAGATTTAAGGTAAGGCGATTTGAGGATTTTTTTTTTACACCCAGAGGGATTTGGAATCTGCCAGAGGTGGTGGTAGAGTACGGAAACTTCACAACGTTTGAGGAGTATTTAGATGAGCACTTGAAACGTCATAGCATTCATGGCTATGTGCCCAGTGATGGAAAATGCGATTAGAGTAGATTGGTGCAGAGACACGATGGGCTGAAGGGCCTGTTCCTCCGCTGCACATGTCCACAACTATGACTTGGTGACTCTATGGCACTTATTCAGCAACTATGAGATCCCCTGGCTCAGTGAGTGTCTGAACCCCTCGTTCAGCGAGTGACTGATCCCTTGGTTCAGCGAGTGACTGATTCCATGATTTCGCTGATGGCTGATCCCCTGATTCAATCATTGTCAAACCCCCTGATTCGGCCAACGTCAGACCCTCTGGTAGAGACAGTATCATATACTCAGGTTCACAGAGTGTCAGATCCCCTGGCTCTGCCAGTGTCTGATTCCCTGGTTCTGCATGTTTCGGATCCTCTGGCTCTCCTAGGCTCTGATGCTCCAGTATTGACATAACAAGGAAATATATTTATTTACAGTGCACACAATAGATATTTGCATTAGAACAACTGTTATATACACCAAGGCTTTATTTATACCTCATTTTGGGAGAATAATGAATTGATTTAAAAAGTAGGAGGAGGTGCAGGAGGTTCGTATCCTGGGGATTTCGTGTTCATTCAGGTTCTGGACAGCAGCAGGTGACTATGCAATTATGCAAAGAGGTGGCACATCGGGAGACTTGGAAACATTTTGGACGTTCCAGGAGTAAGGTTGAAAATTCCGCTGCGAGATCTCGGAGCTGCTGTTGCTCATTATTGAATAACTCGCCACCCATTGCGAAGGAACTCAACATGTTCGGGAATCAAAACCTGACTGTCATGATATGCAGGCAGGACAATAACACAAGTGTTATTATTTCTGAGTTCTGATCATTGTCCAGTAGGACAATCAATGTGTTTTTAATTCTCCAATACATTCTTTTCACTGCGTTACATTTCCCGGTCTCTGACACAACCACTGGGTAGTAGGACAGGCGTTCAGCAAATCCCTCAATAAGCTTTCACCACTGTGGTGATGAACTGCAGCACTGAAACCAGCGGAGCTCTCAACAGTCCAATAAAGAAGGAGACCATAGTAACTGCCTGATCGTCTTGAGCTCTAAGGATCTGAGAAACAACTTTGTGAAAATTTCGCAGCTGACTGAGAGCTGCATGTTCCGTCATTGCCCTGACCAGCAGAACAGATCAATTGGGGAATTAATATATCCTCAATTTCTCTTCATTTGTTGAAGCATATGTCTGTGTGTTTCGTTGCACAAAGTCTGCTAACGTTCAGAAAGAGATCTGAAGTCCAAGTGACCTTGCAAAATTATGTAAAACGAGTTTTCTCGTTTTAAGACTTTTGCTCAGTAAAGTTCACTGAAATCAACCAAGGCTAAATATCGATGAGCAGGCAACTAATACATTAAATTACAAGGAATAAATCCCGTTTTAACATCATAACTGAAAAGAAAAACTCACTCCGAGTTTATGCATTATAGACACTATCTGTAGTCATGTAGCCCTAACCAGACCTGCTGAGTTTTTCCAGGTAATTCTGTTTTTGTTTTGGATTTCCAGCATCCGCAGTAGTGTTTTGTTTTTAGCCCTAACCATAACGTCTGGCGCAACCCGGCTCTAACAGGAACCGTTTTGCATTCTTCACTGAGTTGAAACAAAGTCTCCACCATTCAAGGCTTTGAACATTATGGACTGAAATCCCCATTGAAGATTCCCTCTGGTGGTTCCAATATCTTGAACTCTTACCAGTCCGTGGTTCTAACGAGCTATCTGCTTGGTCATTATCTGAAAATAACTCCTTTTCTTCTGCATGGCTTAGCAGCACCTGCTGTGGGCCTTCGTTCCCCTGACACTTAGGTCTGACTGATTCTCAGATTTTAAGTCAGTACTCATCAAAGCACATGTTACTTCTTCCTTTGTGTCAAAGTGTTAAAGCTCAGCACTGACTTTCAGTAGTATTGAACCTCAGCCCCAGATATCCATGTCAACCAGATCACAATGCCCTGTCTCCTGGAAGAGTTCAATTCAACTTCACACCGTCCTTCATTCCAGGACATTATTTTCTTGCTTTTAATTGTAAGAGAAAGCTTATATCATAACTAACTTATAACGTCCAAGAGTCATGACAGTTGTCTGATTCAATAGCAGCATCACTGTTTTTTTTGAAGTTCTCACTTGAAGCCCCACATGACAGAGTTTCAAACTCCGTTTCCGCAATTCAGTATCAGCAGCAAAATCATTAAGCAGAGTATGATTAAGAAAGTTACTTAGATAAATAAGTTGTGTGATGAATATTAGGGGGATGAATGTGTTGAATGATCCTGGCAATTCGTGCTAAATGAGAATCTCATGCAGCTCATTGCCAGGGATAATATTTCTCGCGGATGGATTAGTTATTTTCTAAACAGCAGCTTAAAAGCACTCACTGCACAGTCTCAGCCCCTTTTCCACTGATTTTCATACGTGCTTGATGAACTTGTCTGAATGGAAGGGGAAAGGAACAGGACACAACTGCTGCTCTGGTGTCTGAGGTCAAAATCGTCACACAATGTAGAACCCAATGTTTCATACCCTGGAAAGGAACAGACTCCAAATGTACCCTCAGTGTAGCAAGTATGTCTGAGACCTGGTTCTGAAGTTCACTGCTTCGTTGTTAAAAGCTGATTTGCATTTACAAGCACAGCGGCTGCACAGGAAGTCCTGGGGAGTTCGAATACTTTCTTGCAGTATAGCCGTCCCACAAAGCTGTGCTATCCAGCTGAATACGGCCAAATAATGGCTCGTCCCTGTGTGGGTTTCGGAACCACCCTGCAACCTCAAGCGTTTCTTCAATGATGTGAACGTTGCAGCCAGTCCGGTCCTGGGCTGTAGACGCCAAACTAGGGGGCAGTCAAATGTCGATTTCCGGCATTGGATGCTCCCAGGTTGTCTTCATCTAGATCCTTATCCCACAACACCACCAAACCCGGCCACCCACCAGCCCCAACAAAAACGGTCGAATCTGGCTTTACGTGTGCCACACATTCCGCTCTCTTGACACTTCACTCCAACGCTAGGATGTGCCCTGGCCTTCGGGTACATTACTGCCTCATCTGCTATATCTCACAGGCACTGACAATCCTGCGATGTCATCTGGAATTCAGCGTGTGTTTGAGAGTGCAGTGGGTGATTGGGATTCCCCACGTTTCTCTTGAGCTGGGGAGATGAATTTCAGTGGATAGTCACTCTCCATGTAGACAAAACATGTGTTAAAGTAGTGTTGATGCATTACTTTGTCTCTGTGTCGAAAGGAGGGGGTGTTCGACTTCTATCATTTTCAGCATTTCTGCCACTTTTCCTGCAGGGATTTTTATTCATGGGTTCCAGTTAGGAACTCACTAAGTGCCGTGGGTGCCTCGGTGTTGCTGAGCAGTGAATCATCTTCCTCCATTTGACCTGCATTTCAGACGGTGGAATGGACGAGACCACACCCACAGGAAGCACTAACTCACTAGCACCGTCACACGGAGCCGTTTCCTCTGCCTGATATGGGACAGTCACGATGATGAAAAACACATGCAGACCTCCAACAGGAGATTCCACCACCCACTACCCCACCAGTGCCTGAGAAACCATCTTGCTGTGGATGAGCCAGGCCAACCTCATAAAGCTGCTCTACCTCACACCACCCCACTTCTCCAGAGGTGGAGATGTCATGAGTCTCCACGGCAAGTCCCAGTCATCTATGGGAGGACGTTCTTCCTCCAAAGCATCTGAATTTTGATGTCTGTCTTTAACTGTTCTCAGCCTGACAGCAGCCTCCATCCCATTAGCACAAAGCAATCGGCCTCCACTCTTTCAATGTTTGCGACACAACCTGGGGTGGCATTTCTGTGTTCCTTTACTCCAGCACCAGGAGGTGCCCTGATTGTTGGGCACGTTTCAGTCTCTGACTGAGTCAATGAAAATCTCCCGGGTCCACCTGGAAGGCACCTTGCCTATTAGCATGTGGTCGGTGAATGAAATCTTTTAAAATCCTATCTATGAAGGGACAATGGGGCAGTGGCTGCCAACGGGTTCCCGTTCAGTTAGGACAAATAAAGCAGTGCTGATGAGTTTCCCTCTCGCTGTTACCGAGCAATGGCTGTTGGGGGGTGGCAGTGTGAGGGTGGGGCTGCGTGGGGGCGGAAGGGGTGGAGGTGTCCCCTGTTACCATTTTGAGTTGGGAATGTACTGTTTAACTTTAGTGCCTCGGTGCCAGTGACCAGTGTATACTCATCCTTCATTTCCCTGGTCTTGAAAACAGAGCAAGGAGCAGATAAAGCATTTTGGAGAACAAGCAAAGAAATGGCTCCTCCAATTGTTCAACCACTGCCTGGCATCACACAAGAAACATAATATTTGGCAGAAGGCACAAGTAATAGCACTATCAAAGCCCAGTAAAGATCCCTCAGCGCCTAAGAGTTTTCATCCAATTTAACTGCTTTGCCGCACCAATAAGCTGTTTGAATCCCTGATATCTAATAGGATACCACCATCTGTAGATGGGAAGATCATTCCAGAGCAAGCAGATTTCCGCCCCGGCAAATCAAAAAACAAGCTAACTGCTCAACCTCACACAACATATCGAAGATGGTTTTGAGCAAGGGATGGTAACATGTGTTGTTTTTGTAGACCTGTCAGCAGCATCCGATACAGTGAACCATAGACGTCTCCTCTGGAAGATCCTAGAGATGACAAAAGATATTCACTTAACAGAGCTGTTAAAAAGCATGCTTCAGAATCGCCGGGTCGATGTTGAACTAAGTGGGTAGTGCAGCAGGTGGTGTATTCAGAAGAATGGTCTTCCTCAGGGAAGCATGCTTGCACCGCTGCTGCACAACATCTACACGAATGACCAACTTATAGACGGTGTCACACGCCGTTTTATATCTGCTGATGACTTATGTTCAACTGCCAAAGGCACTGATTTTAAAACCGTGGAAAAAACGCTTTCTGAGGCCTTGGAGGGACTAAGATCGTACTATGAAGAAAACCACCTTCGCACAAACCCATCAAAGACACTATTTTGTGCATTCCACCTCAGAAACCGTGAAGACAAACGCCAGATTAATGTAACCTGGTGTGGACAACACTGACGCATCGCGAGCACCTTATCTACTTAGTCACACTTGATAGATGACTCTCTTCAAGAACCACGTTGAAAAGACAAAGGCAAAAGTGAGCGCACGAAACAACATCCTGAATAAGCTCACTAACACAAAATGAGGAGGAAGCTGGAAAACATTGTGAACCAGTGCACTTGCTCTTTATTATTCCACTGCCAAATACGCCTGCACTGCATGGGAAAGATCTACTCAAGCCGAGAAGATGGATGCAGTTCTGAATGCAAGCTGCTGACTTATCATAGGTTGTTTTAAACCAACAAACACCAACACCTTGTATATCCTGGCGGGTATCACTACTCCTGATATAAGAAGAACGGTAGCCAGCAAGAACAAGCTATTCTGTCAAAAATCAGATGAGAGGCACCCTCTACTTGGTCAAAAACCTACACCCAGCCGCCTAAAGTAACCGAGGAGCTTCATGAACAGTGTTGTTCCATTACAATCAAACCAATCTGAAGCCCGCATCGCCTTGTGGAAAGACCGGCTCGCCAGTCTCGAACAAAACCCAGTGATGCAAATTCTACCGGATGAAAGCCTTCCACCAGGAGCTAATTGCATCTGAGCAACCTGGAAGTGCCTTAACAGAGTTAGGTCTTTCAAAGGTCTCACTAAGCAAATGGGGACATGCAACCAGCCTAACAACTTGTGAATGTGGAACTGAGCCACAGGCTATGCAAGATTTCCTGCAATGCCTATCGCTAGAGTAACCCTGCACTGTTGCAGATCTTGCCGAATTCAACAAAGAGGCGCAAAAATGTGTCGAGTTCTGGCTGGGCCATGTATAGACTGTCGATGGACACGATAAGAATCATTTCCCTGGTTTGTTGTTGCGGAGCATGGAGGAGGCCTCGCCTGGAATTGTTTCAAACTCACTGTCGATTCATTCTCGAATCGGGGGGCACCCAGACCTTTGGAGAGATTTCCATCGTGTCTCCCATGTCACAAAGCCTTTGAGAATATATTGAGCCCATCCAGCTGGCCGGTTGCAGCTGACATGAAAATTGGTGGGTTGGTAAATAGTGAGGAGAAAAGCCTAAGATTACAATAGGATATAGACGGGCTGGTCAGATGGGCTGATCAGTGGCATATGGACTTTAATCTGGATAAGTATAAGGTAATGCACTTCAGCAGGACAAACAATGCACGGGAATGCACGTTGAATGCAAGGACCCTGGGATGAACCGAGGATCAGAGTGAGCTTGGTGTGCATGTACACCCGTCCCTTAAGTTAGCGGGATAGGTAGATAAGTTGGTTAAGGGGGCATATGGGATTCTTGCATTTATTAGCCAAGGAATAGAATATAAGAGCAGGGTGGTTAGGCTGGAACGGTATAAAACACTGGTTAGGACACAGCTTGAGGGCAGAGGAGATTTAAGAGGGTGTGCCTGGGGCTGAGAGCTTCAGTTATGAAGAGAGATTGGATAGACTGAGTTTAATTTCCCTGCAGCAGAGGCGATTGAGGGGGGGCATGACTGATGTGTATAGAATTTTGAGGAGCATAGATAGGGTAGACAGGAAGGGACTTTTCCACTTGATGGAGGGATCAATTACCAGCGGGCATAAATATAATGTAAGGGGCAGGAGGTTTATAGAGGATGTGAAGAAGAATGTTTTTTTTTCACCCAAAGGGCGGTGGGAAAATTGGAATTCAGTGCCTGAAAGGGTTGTAGAGGCAGAAACCCTCATAATATTTATGAAGTGTTCGGATGTGCACTTGTCATGCCCTGGCATAAAAGGCTATGTGCATAGTGTTGGAAAATGGGATTAGAATTACCAGCTAGTTGTTTGACCGGTGCAAACTCGATGTTCCGAAGGAATTCTTCTGTTTTAAGGCCTCTATTATTTTGTGACCTGTATATCCGATGGTGTCGCCATCCCATAGGACCACTACCCACCACTTTAAAAGTCACAATGACCTGTTCAACTTGTCAATCGAACCGTTACTACGTCATTCGGCTCCACTCCCACAATCTGTCTCCCTGGAGCATTTTTTTCATCTTCTCTCCAACTCCAAATTCAGATCCAGATACAATAACATGTTTCCTGCACCTGACGGTAGGAACTTCCATCTTCCCAAACTCAAAGGCTACATGCCGAGCCACCACAGCAATTGAGGCTTTTGCATTGTTGGCATATTGGACCAGATTTCCACCTGGTTCCTTTTCATTGAGCACCGACTTTGCCAACCCATAAACCGTCGGGGAAGTGTTTATGGAAATTTTTGTTTTCCGAAACCTTCCATGTCTCCAAATGTAAATGACCAATGTCGTCATGATCATGACTGACAGTGTGGGGATACAAATGTTGACCCACAGTAGTACCTGCCTGCAGAAGCAGGTGGCAAACAGAACGCACAGACACTTGGAGGCAGAGCTTGTGGACAACACAATCAATGGGAACAGATGCACGGGAGCAAAGAAAGAACACGGTCAACAAATTATCAGAGGCAGAGGAACAGGGCGAATGTGGAAGAGAATAAATCAAAAACTCCATTCCCTAGGAAATGGCGATGACGTTGAGGATACATACGAGATTGGAAGTAAACAACTGAATGACATTTATAGGCGTGACTTTTCCTGGACAGAACTAATTTACAAAACTCCTCAGACCTTGATGAGATGGGAAATACTCTCACAAACACTATTCCAAAGGTTAATGCCAGAGCACAAAGAAATGTAAAAAAGTTCAGGCTAAAAACAGGAAATTTTTGCTGAAATCCTAGAGATTGTTAAATTGAACTGCCGTGAGAGAGAAGGCAGCATGGGCGAATAAGTATTTGCCTGGATCCCAAAGACCTAATTCAAACAGTAAAGAGCACTGACTAAGTTAATCCAACAGTGCAGGGGACCATGCCAGAACTGGCAGGTGCCAAAGCTTTCAGCAGCTTGATACCAGATATGGCGACTAGAACGTGAAGCTTGATGAGGAATCTTCACTCCTGATATCATTCAGCACACCCTTTGGACTGTTCAATTTCCGTCATCAATCATTTGCCCTTAAAGTGAGCACGGATGTGTTGGAGCAGAAATCAGATTTAAACAGGGGATGAAACGGAGCAGTCAGCATAACTGATACTCAGCTCTATGTGTGAATCATAGAACGGTTTCAGTACAGAAGGAGGGCATTCAGCACATTCAGACAGTGAAAGTACGCTGCAGGAGCAATCTCACTACTGCCACTTGTCCACCCTTTCCCCGAAACCCAGCAAATATTTTCCCTTCAGCTTCCCGTCCCATTACCTCTCAGAAACCAGGATTAAACTTTGCTCCACCTCTTTCTCGTACGAACATTCGAGACCCCATCTTATCACGGTGTTAAAGGGGTTTTCCTCATGTCAACTTTGCTTCTTTGGTAAACAAATTACCCTGAAGTCATCTGATTCTTGCGCTTTCTGCCAAAGTTAAGAATAACTATCTACTCTTTCGATTAATCATGATTCAGGTCTCATCTACCTAGTCTCGCAAGTTCCACTTCTCCATAAACAACGCCAGCTCCTCCAATCTATTCACTTAACGGAGGTCCCTCATCGCTGAATCCATTCTCGTCTAATCTTCTCTATTCACTTTGGTCAACTGACATAACGAGGGTAATGCTTGAACTGCAGGCAGTTCAGAGATGCTGATTCCAGTGATGAAGGCGTTGTCTCAGGAACAAATTTTCAGCCCCTTTAAGAGTTGAATTTGAAATTCAGTGTCGCCTTGTAACAGGTAAAATTCCGGGAGGCTTTGAACAGGTAGCTGCTGAGACGATGATTCCCTTTGTGCTGGAATCGAACTAGTGGCACAGTTTAAGAATATGCGTCAGGCATTTATGATGGCGATGATGAGGAATTCCTTGTTTCCCAGACTCATTAATTCCCTTCCCCAGTGAGCAGTGAAATCCGGGTCATTCATTATATTCAAAGCTGAGTTCGACAGAGCTTTCATCGACAAGGAAACGGAGGGCAATGGGGAGACGGATATGGAAATGTAGCAAAGGTTTGGAGTTAAGGGCACAATCTGATCAGCGATGACCTTATTAAATGGCGGAGTTGACTCGTGGGCCCTAGTATCCTTCTCTTATTCCTATTTCTAAAGCCATTAATAGCTCTTGATATCTGAAATCTTTCAACAGAAAACAACTTAAGCTATCTCACACCACAGCTGATGTGATAAGGGATGATATAGTGTGGGTAATGTAGAGTAAATCTGTTGTGCAGCATGAATGGTTATTTTGTTGTTGAGTTTAGAAGCTGAAGTTCATATTTGAGAACATTTCCTCCTGCGTCTGCCAACTGAACTGGGCTTTGGGAAGAGAGACTGCGCTTGCTGCCATTTCACCTCTCAAACACTAGTTGCCGCTCAATGTTCCGCCTGGCCCTCCTGTTTCTCTCTGGTCCTCCCAGCGTTAACTCTTGCACACCCGTTGCATCGACCGCTGCTCTTTGTCGAACCCCGGCCACAGGTCGTCAGCAATGGCTTCCTGGCTTCAGTGTTTTATTGCAAACATTTATTTTAAATCGACAAAGAGAAAGGAAGAAGCGACTCTTCAGAATGGAGAAGGAACTGGAACTCTGAACCGTCGAGGAGCTAAATAATAATAATAGTGATAATAATGAAATGAAAAATGAGAAGCAGCTTCCTGTTAAGCAGGCAATATTGTTGCGTATGTGCAGTCGGTTCACTCTCCCTGAGTGCAGTGCGGCCCTGCTCACTGATAGAGGGTTTTCCCATCCGCGGGAGATTTCGGGAACAGCGCCTGCCATTGCACTGTTACCAATTATGAGATAAAGAAATCCTGAAATTGAGCAATGAATTTAGTAATTGGTACAATAAGGAGGCCTTTCGGGCATTGGATCCTGTCCGGCATCCAATCAGATCATGGCTAAATATCTACCTGAAAACATCCTCCTTCACACGCACACACAGATACAGACGCAGTCCCACACGCTCGGTTAATTAACTTGCATAAAACACACACACACAAAAAAAAAACGCATGAAACACACATAGTCACGCACACATTCACACACATAAAAACACACAGCGTGAGATTGAACAAGTGTGTATCTGTGTGCGTGTGATAGTACAGTGCGAATATATTACTTTGTAGCTGAGAGCATGTGAGTGTGTGTATGTGTGAGACGGAGAGCGTGCGAGGGAGAGCGTGTGATCAGTGTGACTTTGAATTTGTGTATTTGTGATTCAGGAAGTATGTGTTTGTGTGTGCGTATGAGTGCATCAGTAGTGTTTGTGCAAGAGTGTGTCATTTTGAGATTGTGAAAGTGAGTCTGTAATTGTGTGAGAGAGTGCGTGATTGTGTGATAAGTGTCTGTATGTGTTGGGGCAGCAGGGTGAGTGACATTTAGACTGCTTGAGAGAATGTGTGAATGAGCGTGGGAGTGAGAGTGTTATAGAGGGAGAGTATGTCTGAATGTGTGTTTGCGATTGCCTGTTGATGCCCATGAGTGCTTCTCTGTAAGAGTTTGTGAGTGAGTGTGATATATGAGTGTGTACAAGTGAGAGAGCTGAGAGCGTTTTGTGAGTTTGTATGAGTAAATATGTGAATTTGTGTCTGTGCCTTCGTGTGAGAGATAGAGAGTGAGAGTGCCAATGTGTGTGAGACATTGAGTGTATGATATTGTGATTGTGTGACAGAATCTGTGTGTGTGTCCATGTAGGTGTTTGTCTCTGTGCATGTCAGTCTGTGTGAATGAAAGTGCGTGTGTGAGGGAAACAGAGAATGTGTGACATTCTGTCAGTTTGCTATTGAAGGAATATTTGAATCTTGGAGTGTGTGTGAGAGGGAGTAAGTGTGTCGTTGAGATTATGTGTGAGTGCTTGTGTGAATGAGTGTGAGGGAGTGAATGAATGTCTGTGTGCGTGAGAGAAAAAAATGGTATTGGGTGCTTGTGAGTGTCTGTCTATGTGTGTGTGTGTACATGTTGTGTATGTGTTTGTATGAGTGAGAGAGAGAGAGATGTCGACAGTGTGGAATTGAGTGAGCATGTGATTTCGAGCAAATGTGTGTGTGAGTTTGTGTGGAAAAGTCTGAGTGTACATCAGTCTATGATACTGTGTGTGTGTGTTTGTGTGAGACAGAAAATGCGTGACTTTTTGACAGTGTCAGATTGATTGAGCTTGTGATTTGATTGCGTGAGTGAAAATGTGTCTCTGAGTGGTTATGTGTGAGAGTGAGTTTGTGAGGATGAGTGTGAGTGTATGATACTGTGAGTGTGTGCAGGCGAGATAGTGCATACGTTTTAGAAAGTGTGTTTGACAATTTAATACAGTGAGATCGAGTGAATATGTATGGTTTCCTGTTTCTGTATGTTTGTGTGTGTTTGTGTGTGTGTGTGTGTGTGGGTTTGAGAGAGAGGCCGGGATTTTCCACGCCGGGCGTGAGTGTTCTCATTGCTTTTCCTATTTTATGATCATGAGCACAATCCCTATATTCAGGGGGGCAGCCCAGGCTGGGTCTATGTCACCCAAAAAGTTGTGCACACAGGGACGAATCAGCCTTTACTCGAGTGCTTGTGAGCCTCGTGTGAGAAGCCTTCCCTGGATGCTTGTCGTTTGCCCTGCACACACGCCCCGATTGCAAAGCTTTCCTTTCGCCAAACGAAATGCTCCGGGTCCCCTTCAGCTGTATATCGCTGGAGAGTTAACCTCAGCGATGTGACTGCAGCTGGAGAGTTCATCCAAGCGATGTAGCTACTACTGGAGAAACGACCCGTGTGAAGTGAATGATGCGGGAGAGCCTACACGAGCGATGTGACTGCTGCTGGAGAGTTCATCTGAGCGATGTAACTACTACTGGAGAAACGACCCGTGTGAAGTGAATGATGCGGGAGAGCCTACACGAGCGATGTGACTGCTGCTGGATAGACCACCCGAGCGATGTAACTACTGCTGGAGACACCACCCGAGCGATGTAACTACTGCTGGAGAGACCACCCGAGCGATGTAACTGCTGCTGGAGAGACCACACCAGCGATGTGACCACTGCTGTAGAGACCAAACTATCGTTGGGACAAATGCTGGATGGTCCATTGGAGCGATGACTGAGATAATCGGTACCATTTGGTGCTCAGGAAACTACCATTCCCAAAGTTCTCTGTCGTTCCCAGTAACCATGAGCTGTTCCAGGCCTCCATCCTGTTAAGTCCTGAAAAGTTGGTCCGCGCATGTTCCAGGCCGGCGCAATTTTACGCTTTCAATCGCGTGGGGTGAGTGGTCTTGTGGCTGGAAGGGCTGCAATTGGACATAATCGGTTGAAACTGGCAAATAACACCACAAATATGGACTTTCCAGTCTAATATGCGAAATACCTTATTACCTATATCCTTACAAATTTACCAGTCAGAATGAGTTCATGTATTTGTGCAGGTGTAAAAATAATTCATTTTTAGATGCCATGAAACCCCATGGATAAATATTAGTTTCAGACAAAAGGAAGGATTCCATTCATGTCCCCTTGCTTCTGTACACATAATTTTTCCCTGCGGCTTAAATAAGTTCCATGTTGAATGTTGAACTTGCAAACTATGTTCATAAAAACCAGTAGCCTGCTGTTCCCAGCTGCACGGAAGCATCAGTTGTGCCTCTGATCCAGTTGCACAGGATTCCTTATCTCTTTGCCACAAAATTAATATCTACATTTTTGGATGTGTAGGTTTGGAAATGCAAGAGCTCAATGTGTTTAGAAGCTTTTAATGGAATATATCTTTGTAAGAGTGACACACGTTCACAAACATTTACTTGAGAATTTCTACTCAGTTCTCCAGGACTGAGTTCCATGAATTTGAATAAAGTTTGCTGCAAGGATAGCGATCTGCCCTCAGCATTATGTACATCCAAAGTGATACATTTGGTAGCTTATTATTTGTGGACATCATCGATGATTTTGCTTTACAAACATCACGAAAGAAAACATTTTAATATTTTCGCTTCATATGGTGTGCAAACAGAAATGCTGCAGTTTGTATTACTGCTTCCTCTTAATAAGCTGCTGTTTTGTGTAACAGCTTTTCTGTTTGTGTTGACAAAAGTTTTAATATTCGCCAATTAAGAAATCGTGAGGTTATTTTAATTTGTAATTATTATCTAATGCAAACAGGAAAGGCGCATTTTAGTTACATTGTAATGTGTTATTTGTGCCTATTCCAATGCAAATTTGCGAAAATAGAATTTTCAGTCCGCTTCCTGTAAGAAATATAAAGTTAAACTTTTCTAGAATGGGCCGTTTTAACATTGACATACCTCCGGGCCTCAGCATGTCTTAACCTAGCCCTTTACCTGACATTCATAAGACACACCTTGGCCTACTGAAGACCAGATTATTTCCTTGTACTTCTATTCAAAGCTTACTGACTTTATATTTCAGGTCATTGAGCTCAGATTAGAGCTGCAATAAGTTAGGCACTTAAGAGGTTAAAGACAGGGTTAAGTCGGGAGGAAACGGATACAATGATTGTCTGTGATAAAAAGGGAAAATGAGAATGGAAATTGTGTAAAACTCTAGTTTTCCAAAACATGATACACTTTATTCATCAAATATGTTAAGGTGCAGTACATGACTGTTCCATAATGGCAAAATAACGTGGAGGCTGGAAATCTGAAGCAAACAAATACACGCTTGGAAAGGTCGGCAGGTCTGACAGCATCTCTGGATATAAAGACAGAGCAAATGTATTGACTCCTTTTGGGAGCTCTGAAGAAGGATCATACGGAGTCGAAACGTTGCCTCAGTCCTTGTCTCCACAGATGCTGTCAGCCCTGCTGAGTTTTTCCAGCATTTTTTGTTTTTGTTACATGACTGTTCCACTTTGACATTAAGTTTTTAACGTTCAATCTCTTTTGATAGAGCATCCGTTTCTCTGATAATTTTAAACACAATTACAAACTGGTTAGGCTTATATTTCTCATTTCATAACAAGCACTGCCTTGTATTTTTTAACACAGAGATCAGATTGACGGCAGTGGAGAACAATAACAAGGTATATCCTAAATAAAAAAAATATATAGTGTGTACTGGAACAACAATCTCTCACTCTCGCTCTCAAACAAACACACACACGCACGCGTACACACAAACAAATACACAGGTAGATGAACAGGCTGACAGACACAGGCACCTACATATAAACACACTCACCTTCAGCAATCTCCCGCTGTAGGATGCTGTCATGTTCACATGGCACAGAAACACACTGCGTACATGCACACATACACACAGATGGACAGACAGACACATACATACTCTCCCTCTCACATCCTCACATATAAACGGTCACAAACATACAGGCAGACAGAAACATAAATAGATGCGTGCACTCCGAAAGGCATGCACACACATACATAAACACAGACACAAAAAAACAAACATGCAGACAGCCACACACAGAGGCAGACACTCAACTACGCACACACACACACACACACACACACACACAGCCACAGACATACGCACAAACACACACACATACGCATTCTTGCACACATTCGTACACACAGACGGACAGAAACATAAAGAGACATATTTACTCACACAGTCAAATAGGCAAACGTATACACAACCTTACCTTTAGCAATCACCCTCGGCTGGGGTCTGTAGTGACCTCGTACACACACACACACACAAACAAACAGTTATACAGTAAATAATTAAGATAAATTGTACACTGTAGCATAAATTGTCATTTAGTTGCCAAGTTGGGCTTCAGACCCTATGCAGAGTAATGCAATTGTACGTGTTTCTTTTATTTGATATAATGACTGACCCACAGGGAATAATGTTCGATCTGACTTGTAAAAGTTAACTTGATAGCCAACACACAGACGGCTAAATTTAGTGTAAATCGTGAATTGGTCATGATAACTAATGTTAAGGATTTAAAGTAAAGCTAATTGTTGTATTGGTCTTGAAAACATTACAAGGGGAGAAAAGAAAGGTATATCGGTATTTCAGCTGATAAGCATCTAAATCAGAAGCTTTCTGAACTTTGAGGAGGATAGTATAATATTTCAAAAGGTCATGAACAAGTTAGTGGAATGCATAGGCAGCTGGTCGATGAGGTTGAATACATTTAGATGCGAAATGATTCATTTTGGTAGTGAGAACATGAGGAGACAAAGCATAAAATGAAGGATACATCTTTGAAGGGGGTATGAGCAGAGGGACAAGTTATTGAAGGTGGCAGTATATTTTGAGAAATCAATAACTAAAGCAACGCTGTATTTATCGTAAAATAGAGTATAAGTGCCAGGAAGTTAGTTCAACTTGTATAAATCACTAGTTCGGACTCTAGTTGGGTATTAAGTCGAGCTCTGGGCAAGGAATGTGAAGTTACTGTATCAAAGACAGATAAGATTCACGACAATGTTTCCAGGTTTGAGCTTGGAGAAGTTACAGAGATTGGTGTTGGGTCCCTTGCTGTTTGTGGTATACATAAACTATTTAGAATTGAATGTAGGATGGTTGATAAATAAATTCGCGTGAATGACACGAATATTGGTCGGGTGGTAAATACGGACTAGGATAGCCTTAGATTAAAGGGGGATATAGACGAGCTGGTTAGATGGGCTGATCAGTGTCAAATGCAATATAACCCGGATAATTGTAAGGTGATTCACTTCGGCAGGTCAAGTAAGGCACGGGAATAGATGATGAATTGCACATGGGAAGTATCGAGGATCAGAGGTACCTGGGTGTGCATGTCCACCGGTCCCTTAACATAGCGGGGCATGTTGATAAGCTGGTTAAGAAGACATATGGGATACTTGCCGATATTAGATGAGGCATAGAATAAAACAGCAGGGAGCTTATGCTTGAACTATATAAAACGCTGGTTGGGCAACGGCTGGAGTATTGCGTGCAGTTCTGGATTCTGCATTTCGGGAGGGATGTGATTCCACTAGAGAGAGTGAAGAGGGGATTTACCAGGATGTTGCATGGGCTGGAGAGCTTTAGTTATGAAGAGAGATTAGATAGACTGTTCTTTTTTTCCCCGGAGGAGAGGAGATTGAAGGGAGACATGATTGAGGTAAATAAAATTATGAGGTGCAGAGATGGGGTAGACAGGAACGAGTATATCCCCATGGTGGAGGGATCCATAACCAGTGGGCATAGATTTAAGGTAAGGTTTAGTGGGTATGGGAGGAACAATTTATTCAGCAAAGTGGTTGTGGGAATCTGGAACTGGCTGCCTGAAAGGGTGGTAGAGGCAGGAACACTCATAACATTTAAGAAGTGTTTGGATGTGCACTTGCGGTGCCGTGGCATACAAGCCGATGGGCCCAGTGCTGGAAAGTGTGTTTAGAATTGTTAAGTACTTGTCTGTCCGGCGCAGATTCGATGAGCCGTAAACGGCCTTTTTCTGTGCTGTAGACGCCTATGACTCTATAAATCAATGTTAGGATTGTTTTCCTTGAAGAAGAGAAGGCTGAGAGGAGATTTGATATGGCTATTTAGAATCATGAGTGACCCTTATTAAACAAGGGGAAAGGGTTCATTTTCGTGAAAGCACTCAGGGTGAGGAAGCTCAGTATTAAAATCATCAGGAAAAGGAGCACTGATAACATTAAATATTATGTTTTCACACAGCGAGTTGTTTGGATCTGTAAAACAGTGAATGAGAGCTGGTGGAAGCAGGTTGAAATGAAGCATTCATTCGGGAATTAGACTGTTATCTGAAAATGAAGTATGTGCAGGTTATGGGGAGAAGGCTGGAGAATAGAACTTGGTGAGTTACTCATTGAGAGAGTCGGCGCAGACACGATGGGCCAAATGGTCGCCTTCAACTTGGTAACAGTTCTGTGATTTAAATTGATCCTTCCTTTCCCCTGTATCCCTTCTATTTCAATCTCTGAAAATCTGCCGTTCGGTTCCAGCTTTAATTAGAATCAGTGAAATATAGTTGCACTGGCGTAATTCCCAGTGCCTCCTTTCTTTAAGGATCGTTGCCCAACCGCCAACCAGGATCGAGCATCATGACCTCACGACGGTGGGTTGTTGGTGACCCTTTCAGAATCGAAGCACTTAGGCCGGATTTCGATTGGCCAAAGATCTACAAGGAATTCAGCCATTGGTTAAGCTGCTCTCAATCACAGAGATAGGTTTTGCTAAGCTGAGCAAGTCGCTCGGCTATTGGTCGGATTTTAAAGCAGAATTATCATTACTCAAGTAAATTCCAGGGCTGCTGTATCTCTCCGATTGGATATTTTGGCTGTCACTTTCATGCAGAAACTCTCCAATGGGACATGGCAGGCCTCCATTACACTTTCCCCACTTGTTTCAGGAGCTGTCAGTCAAATACTGAATGCTTTAATTGGACGAAACTCCGCGCTGGAAGGTGGGAATTGGTTTGGGATGCCTGATTGTTTGCAGTGCTGACCAAATCGATGGAAGCTTACTGATTGGCTAATGCGGCTGTCCATGATCGTGTTCAGCTCCCTGATGGGTTGATACTTCTGTGATCAATGGTGAAGCTCGCTGATTGGCTGAACTATCTGTGAGTCACTGGTTGCAGCAACATGAGTGGATGAATCTTTTGCCAGTCAGCGGGTGGAATGAACTGTTTGGCTGAACTGCCTATCAGTTAGCAGGTGACACTCCCTGATTGGATGAAGCGACTGTCAGTCAGCAGGCAGGTCACCATGATTGGCTCAGGTAGCTGTCAGCCAACGAGCGGTTCTCCCTGAATGGCTGAGGTGTCTGTGGATGAAAACCTGAAGCTGCCCCATTGGCTGCCGCGACTGTCAGTCAAGGGGCTGTTGGCCATGAATAGCACATGCAGCTGTCAGTTAGTGGCGGCGATCCCTGATAGGCTGGGGCCAGCATGCGGAGCCCCCTCATTGGCGGAAGCGCCTCTCTGTAAGCGGTAAGATCTCTCTGATTGGCTGAGGCGTCTGACAGTCACTTATTTTTCTTCATTAATTGAATAATTGATGTAACCGGATATTTCACCGTTTTCTTGATCTGCTCTCGGAACTTGGACTGAGTCACAGCGTAAATAAATGTGTTTGTGCAGCAACTTAAACTCTGCAGCATATATCCGACTTGTTGTAATATATATTCAGGTTGGGTGAGGTAAATTAAACCTCTCACATCAATATAGAAGAATTTTATAACATACACTGACCACAGGAGGATGAAGGAGCCGGATATGATGAAGAGTAAAATCATAGACTTCCTCCTGCTCTCCATCTCTGGGTCACTGCGATTCTCTCCCTTACTCTGAGCCCTCAGTCCCTTCCGGACACGACTGGTCACTAAAATATGTCTGACTGTCAGGGCGTTGATCAGCAGAATTAAACCGAATGGGAGCAAAGGGGTTAAAACCGTCTGAAACCAGTTAAATCCAACCCATGCGGGATCTGTAAAAACGCTTGGCTTTGGAACACAGCCCCACTCGACATTGTCGATTATCTGTATAGGTTCCAGTGTAAAGTATTGGGGGATGTTTTTTAAACCGAGCAGGATACCGGTTGTCACTAGAACCACAGCCGCAGTTTTCCCGGTGCAATATTCTGTTTTCAGCTTCTGGCAACGAATGGCCACAAATCGATCAAAGGAGAAAGTGACGGTGAACCAGACAGAACAGTCCGTGACTGCAATCTGCATGACAGCATGAACATGACACACAGGAGTGAGGTTCAGGAAACTCAGTGGGAAATAATAATAACTGATCTTGTTCACGATGACGTATGTGATAATGACCAGTAGATCCGCCGTTGCCATGGCCACCAGGTAGCGAGTGGTGCAGGTGGAGAGGCCGCACTTTCCCCGGGACAGGATCACAATTCCCAGTAAATTAACTGTCAGAGAGAGGGGAGAATGGACTGGAAATTATTGATTAAACATTCTCCGTGTCTGACCCTCACAGGGAGGACAGGATTTCAGAACCAAAACAGAGTTTGGTCACAGGAGGACAGGCAGGCGACTGGCTGGTGAGTATTTCAGCTTTTAGCTTTGTTTTTAGATTTAAATTTGCAGCTGAGTAACAATCACTTGTTGCTTGTTATTAAATTTAGTAATTTAAGGATAGTGGGAAATTAAACAAACAACAAAGGAGAAACATCAAACAAGACCGACTCCTGAGCGGTTGTTTGAAGAGCAGGAGTTTACTTGTGAGGGAGTGGAGTGGCTGTATAAAGAGCGAGAGTGGAGCGGGTGCATATAGAGCAGGAGTTTACCTGTCAGGGAGTGGAGCGGCTGTATAAAGAGCGAAATTGGAGTGCCCCTTTGAGGTAGCAGAGCGGCTGTGTAAAGTGTGTAGCGGAGTTTACCTGTGAGCGAGCAGAGCGGCTGTATAAAGTGCAGAGCGGAGTGCCCCTTTGAGGGAGCAGAGCGGCTGTATGAAGAGCGATAGCGGTGTTTACCTGTGAGGAAGCGGAGCGGCTGAATAAAGTGCGGTGCGGAGTTTACATGTGAGGGAGTGGCTGTATAAAGAGCGATGAAGAGATTATCTGTGACTGAAAGGAGCGGCTGTATAAAGAGCGATGCAGAGATTACCTCTCAGGGGGCCTGTTCTCACACAGTGAATGGGCGGTGCTGGAATTCGAAAGGGGTGATGTCAGGACAAGGGAGAGAGCTCGTTTGTTGTTAGCGAGTAAGGTGTTTTCTATTTTCTCCAGTTTAAAACTACATTACAGTAGGTAACAGTCACCGCATTTGAATTTATTTTTCCAGATAAAAGGCTAAATAGATTTTTGCTTGGTTTAAATTTAGCGAAACAGTTTTTTTTAATAAATATCAAACAAAACTAATGGCAAAGGGACTCAGTCACGTGATTTGCATGAGGATTTCTCGACATACATTGCAATCTGGATGACCACATGTGCAAGAAGTGCCAGTGGATTCACCAGCTTCAGAAATGGGTTTCAGAGCATTAGTGTCAGCTGGAGACACAGCGGTGCATCCACGAGGCTGAGAGTTAGGTGGATAGAAGATTTTTGGATGTGGTCACTCAGCAGCGTGAGGAAGTGTGGGAATGGGTGTCCACCAGTCAGAAGAATGGTGTCAGGCATGTAATGAGGAAACCCTGTTTTTCTGTGTGGCAAAAGGGTAAGGGTGAATGTTCCTCTGGAGAGTGCAACCAGAGTCAAATTCCAGGCACTGTGGGTGTCTCAGCTGCACAAGTGGGGAGGGGTAAGAGTGCAACAGCAATAGTGGTAGGAGACTAAATAGTGAGGGGTGCAGACAGGAGCTTCTGCAGCCGTAGACGTGCCTCCAGGATGATGTGTTGTCTCCCTGGTACCAGGGCCAAGGATATCACAGAACAGTTGCAGGGCATTCTGAAGAGGGAGGGGAAACTCAGAGGTCGTGTTTCACATTGGTACTAACGACTTAGGTAGAAAGGGATGAGGTCCTGCAAAATGAATTTAGGGAGCTAGGCAACAGATGAAGAAGTAGGACCTCAAAGGTTTCAACCTCTGGGTGGTCCACTTGTCACGTGAAAGTGAATATAGGAATATGAGGATAGAGAAGATGAATGCGTGGCTGAAGAAATGTTGCGGGTGGGAGGCCTGCTGGTTCCTTGATCAGGGTATGTTTCAGGCGAATTGGCACCTGTACACGTCGGACAGGTTGCACCTGAACTGGCACAGGAGCAACATTCTTGTGGGGAGGTTTGCTAGTGATGTTGGGGTGGGGTTGCGGGGAGAGGGTAAAAATAATTCGGTATGGGTATATAATACTCAGTGAATGTAAAGTAGCACAGCCTAATATAGAAGAGGAACTCAGTGAGTCTGGAAGGCAGGGCAAACGTAGACCTGTTAAGGCACAATGAAATAATGCAAGGCTGGTTCGCTGCTATTGTAATGAAAGGAGTCTTAAATGTAGGGCAGATGAATTGAGGGTGCTGATTAACACATGGGAATATGATATTGTTGCTATCACAGAAACATGGTTGTTGGCAGGGCAGGACTGGCAGCTCAATGTTCCAGGGTATAGAATGTTCAGGCATGACAGTGGGCTGATGGCGACTTGGTGGTGGGCTTTTAAAATTGAAGTTGGTATTGCACGATTGATGAAGAAGTAAATTAATGCCATAAGGAGTGATGGTAATTTAGAATGTTCCTCAAATGAGGCCATCTGTTGAGAACTTAAATAGCGGAGGCAATCACTTTGCTGGGGGTGCAATAAATGCCTCCAAAGAGTCAGGGGGGCTAGAGGAGCGGATATGTAGGAAAATCTCAGAGATGTTTACAAGGGTAATAATAGTAGGAAATTTCAATTCACCAATGTTAACTTGGATAGTCTTAGTGTGAGAGGCTTCGATGTGGTGGAATTCTTAAAGTGCTTGAAAGAGAGCTTTTTGAGCCAACGATAAAGCTGTAAGAGAGAAGGGGCGGCACTGGACCTAATCTTAGGGAGCGAAGACAGGAAAGTGGTATAAGTGTCAGTGGGGGAAAGCATTTCGGGGAGAGAGACCATAGTTTTTGCGGTTTTAAGGTAGTTATTGAAAATGACATAGATGGCTTGTAAATAAAGGTCCTGAAATTGCGGAAAGCCGACTTCAATATTTTTTGACAAGATGTTGCCAAAGTGGAGTGGGAGCAGCTAATTTTAGGAAAGTCTACAACAAGCCTGTGGGAGACATTCAGAAAGGAAATAGTGAGAGTTCAGGGCCAACATGTTCCCGTAGAGGTGAGGCGTAGGACAAACTATTCCAGGGTATACTGGTTGTCAATGGATTTAGAGGATTGAATAAGAAAAAAAGGAATGCTGCTTATGGCAGATAGAGGGGGCTTAAAGCAGTGGAAGCCCTAGAGGATCATAACAAGTATGTAGTGGGGGACGGGGGTCGTACTTAACAAGTAGTTAGGAGAGCGAACAGGAGGCATGACTAAACACTGGCGGGAATGGTAAAGCATAAACCCAAGGCAATTTATAAATATATTGAGGGAAAGAGGATACCAGGGAATGAGTAGGACCCATTAGGGAAAAAGTGGCAGATTGTGCTGTAACCGAAGGACATAGGTGACGTTATAAACGCTTAGTTTTCATCTGTGATGACTGCAGAGAAGGATGATGTAGCTGTCGAAATCAGTGGGGGGTGGCACTGTGGTACACTTGAAGAAAGTAGCATTGAAAGGGTGGAGGTATTAGTGTTTTTTGCTTTAAAGTGGATAAATCCACAGGCCCAGATGAGATGTATCCCAGGCTGTAATATGAGGTAAGGGAGGAGAGTACAATTGCTCTGATGCTGATTTTCAAATTCTCTGGCCACTCGAGAGGTGCCAGTGTAATGGAGGAGAGCGAATGTGGAACGAATATTCCAGTAGGGTCGGAGGGATATGGCAGGCAGTTTGACGTCAGAGATAGATAAATCATATTGAATAAGTCTGAGGGACAGGTTTAATCTTCACTTCAAAAAGAAATAATTTTTCAGGGACAGTCAGCGTGACATTGTCAGGAGGAGATCATGTCCAACAAATTTGATTGAATCTTTCGAGGAGGTGCCTAGATGTTTATATGGTGGTAGTGCAGTTGATGTCGTCAACATGTACTTCAGTAAGGCTTTTGACAAAAGTCCCACATGGGAGAATGGTCCAAAAGTTAAGAGCCAATGACATCCAGGGCAATTTGCCAAATTTGATTCAAAATTGACTTAGTGGCAGGAGGCAGAGAGTGATCGTCAAAAGTTGTGTTTGCGATTGGAATCCTGTGACTAGTGGTGTACCGACGGGATCGGTGCTGGGTCCCATACTGTTTGTTGTGCATAGCAATGATTGAGACGTGAATTTAGGAGGTTTGATCAGTAAGTTTACAGATGACATAAAAATTGGTGGTGTCGTAAATAGTGTGGAGGATAGGCTTAGATGGCAGGAAGATATAGGTGGGCTGGAAAGGTAGGCAGAGCAGTGTCAAACTGAATTTCATACTGAGAAGTGTGGGTGGATCAAGACGGCATGGGAATAGGCAATGAATGGAAGGAGTCCAGGAAGTAGAAATGATCAGAGGGAACTTGGTGTAATACTCCTTGGACGCCTGAAGGCCGAAAACCAGGAAGATAAGGTAGTTAAGAAGGCAAATGGGACACTTGCCTTTATGAGCCACAGCATACAATATAAGAACAGGGGGTTATGTTGGAGTTGTATAAAACGCTATTTAGGCCACAGCTGGCATACTATTTGCAGTAAAGTCTGCCAAATGTGGGATGTGATCGCATTGGAGAGGGTGCAGGGGAGATTCACCAGGATGCTGCCTGGGCTGGAGAGTTTCAGCTATGAAAAGAGACTGGATAACCTCGTGTTCCTTTTCATAGAGCAGAGCAGGCTAAGGGGGTACCTGGTAGAGGTACATAAAATTATGTCGGGCGGAGATATGGTAGATAGGAAGAAACATTTTCACCTTAGAGGAGGTGTCACTAACCAGAGAACATGACGGCAAAGGGGAGTAAGTTCAGAGGGGACTTGAGGGGAAATAAAATCATCAAGAAGGTGTTTGGAATGTGTAACACACTGACTGAGGGGTTGGCGGAGGCAGGAACCCTCACAGCATTTAAGAAATATTTAGATAAGCAATTGAAACGGCACAGCACGGGCAAGGAAATGTGATTAGTGTAGATAGATGACGCCCGGCACAGTCATGATGGGCCCATGTGCCTGTTTCTGTGCTGATTAACCCTATTACGCTTTAACCCCATGATTCTATGGTTGCAAGCGTAGCAGCGGGACCGTTGGCAGTGAGAGATTGCGAGAAGCAGAAGGGTCGTTAACAGCGAAAGTAGCATTAAGAGTTAAAAGGTGAGAGAGGAGAAGCGGGACCATTAGTAGTGAGAGAGTGAGAGAGGAGAAGCGGGGTCATTAGCAGTGAGAGAGTGTGAGAGGGGAGAAGCGGGGCCATTAGCAGTGAGAGAGTGAGAGAGGAGAAGCGGGGCCATTAGCAGTGAGAGAGTGAGAGAGGAGAAGCAGGGTCATTAGCAGTGAGAGAGGAGAAGTGGGGTCATTAGCAGTGAGAGAGTGAGAGAGTAGAAGCGGGGGCATTAGCAGTGAGAGAGGAGAAGGGGGGCCATTAGCAGTGAGAGAGTGAGAGAGGAGAAGCGGGGTCATTAGCAGTGAGAGAGTGAGAGAGGAGAAGCGGGGTCATTAGCAGTGAGAGAGTGAGAGAGGAGAAGTGGGACCATTAGCAGTGAGAGAGGAGAAACGGGGTCATTAGCAGTTAGAGAGCGAGAGAGGAGAAGCGGGGCCATTAGCAGTGAGAGAGGAGAAGCGGGGCCATTAGCAGTTAGAGAGCGAGAGAGGAGAAGCGGGGTCATTAGCAGTTAGAGAGCGAGAGAGGAGAAGCGGGGCCATTATTAGTGAGAAAGGAGAAGCGGGGTCACTAGCAGTGAGAGAGTGAGAAAGGAGAAGCGGGGTCATTAGCAGTGAGAGAGGAGAAGCGGGGTCAGTAGCAGCGAGAGAGTGAGAGAGGAGAAGCGGGGTCATTAGCAGTGAGAGAGGAGAAGCGGGGTCATTAGCAGTGAGAGAGTGAGAGAGGAGAAGCGGGGTCATTAGCAGTGAGAAAGGAGAAGCGGGGTCACTAGCAGTGAGAGAGTGAGAGAGGAGAAGCGGGGTCATTAGCAGTGAGAGAGGAGAAGCGGGGTCAGTAGCAGCGAGAGAGTGAGAGAGGAGAAGCGCGGCCATTAGCAGTGAGAGAGTGAGAGAGGAGAAGCGGGGCCATTAGCAGTGAGAGACTAAGGAAGGAGAAGCGGGGTCATTGGCAGTGAGAGAGTGAGAAAGGAGAAGCAGCGCCATTGGCAGTGAGAGATTGAGAGAGGAGAAGCGGGGTCATTAGCAGTGAGAGAGTGAGAGAGGAGCAGCGGGGCCATTAGCAGTGAGAGAGGAGCAGCGGGGCCATTAGCAGTGAGAGAGTGAGAAAGGAGCAGCGTGGCCATTAGCATTGATGGAGTGTGAGAGGCAGCGGGGCCATTAGGAGTGAGAGAGTGTGAGAGAAGCTGCGATAGAAGGAGCGAGGTTGCTAGCAGGATTTAAGGTCGGGGTGGGGGAATCACCCAGAATGATGTTGGAATCTGCAACACACCTGCCTGAGGAGGTGGTAGAGGCAGGAACCCTCACAACATTTAAGAAGTATTTAGATGAGCACTTGAAACGGCATCGAACACAGGGCTAGGTGCCAAGAGCTGGAAAATGGAATGAGAATAGATAGGTACTTGATGCCTGGTAGGGTTCTAATGGTCCGAAGGGCCTGCTTCTATGCTTAAAACTCGGATAACCTGTGACCCCTTGACTCTATGAGTGCGAGAGGAGAGGAGCAGAGTAGGCATCGAGAGTGGGAGAGTGCGAGAAACAGCGGTGCCATAACTGTGAGAGAGTGATTGAAATGCAGCAGTGTCATTAACAGTGAGTGAGTGTGAGAAGCAGCGGGATCATACACAGTGTGGGAGCAGAATGAACAGCGGGGACATTAACAGGGAGACAGTGCGAGAAGAGTGAGTGACCATTAGATCACATGGAGAGAGTGCCGGCAGAGAATTAATGAGCAGGGGGAGTGGAGAGAGCATGAAAAAAAAGACCATTAAACCCATTAGCTGAAGTAGGGTATTCGGACAACGAATCTGTTCGCCATAATTGCTGACATGATAATCTTCAAATCCACTTTCCTTCCTTTTCCCATAACATTTTGTCACCTTTCAGATTAAAAAGCTGCCTATCTCAGCCTTGAATATAACGAAAGACCCAGTCTTCAACGCCATCAGCAGTAAATAATCCACAGATTCACTACGATCTGAGTGAAGAAATTCCTCCTGGTCTCTGTGTTAAATAGACGACCCCTAACTCTGAGATTATGCCCTCTGGTCCCCGACACCCCGCAAGGGGAATCAACTTCTGAGCATCTACCTTGCCAAGCTCCCCAAGAAACGTATTTGTTTCAAAAAAGCTGCCTCTCATTCTTCCAGATTCTAGTGAGTACAGGTCAAAGCGACTCAAGCTCGTCACATAAGAAAATCCCTCCGTACCCGTTGCCTCTAATGTCTGAATATATTTCCTTAGATAAGGGGCCAAAACTGTTTACAGTATTCTAGGCATGGCCTAACTTATGCTGTGCAAAGCCTGAACAAGAACTCCCAATTGTTTCCTCCTTCCCCTTTGAATAAATGCCAACAATCCTGTTGCCTTGCCTATTACCTGCTGAAATAATATGGTTTTTTTTGGTGGGGGGGATCCATGCAGGCGGACTCCCAAATCCCTCAAATCCTTCCTGCAGTCTTTCCCCATTTAAATAATATTCAGCTCCTCTATTCTTCGTGTCACAGTGCATAACCTCACATTTTCCCACGTTATATACCAGCTGCCAAGTGCTTGCCCACTGGCTTAACTTATCTCTACCCCTCTGTGGAAACTTTGTGTCATCTTCACCACTTGCCTTCCCACCTTGTTTTGTATCACCCATTAAAGTGAAGTCATTGAAGAGTACGGAGAGAGGCGATATAACTGGAAAGAGCGCGAGATCAGCTGGGTAGGTGTAGTCGTTCAATTAAAAGTGAAGCATTTAGTTTGTTTTGAGTTCTGTAGGGTTTATTTCTCTTAAAATAGCTTCTTAAGTATAAATTCGGTATGGTAGTGCAAAAAATAATAACAATCAAGTGCTTCTAGGGGGAGATTCTTAAAGGGTAAAGAGCAGGGATGCTAATGTAATTGGTTAATTAATTAATTAAAAAATGATAGCAATGGCAGGACAGCTAATGTGTAGCTGCAGCAGCATGTTCGCCTGTTGGACACCAAGGTGATCCATAGTGAGCATATCAGTAGCTAGAGTTTGCAGCTCGAGTACATTCGGATCCGAGTAAAGGAGGTGGTGTCCGAGCTGAAGACATTGCGCCACATCAGGGAGGGGAAAGATACCTGGACACGTTGCTCCAGGAGATTGTCACAACCCTCAGAACAGGAAATTCAAATTTGGTCTGGGATCAGGGACAGGAGGGTCTGACCGCTGGTGACGTAGGTATGGGGACCAAGGGGTTCGCGTTCGAGGGGCTTCGGCCCCTGCAACTGTTCAACAGTGGCTACATTCTTGGAAGATGTGTGGAAGAGAGCGGGGACTGCAGGGAGGATGAGCGAATTGACCACTGTGGTACAGGGAGCCATTCAAGCTGGGGGTGGAATTAAGAAATTCAGTAATGGTAGGGGTCAGTATAATTGGCGAAGGGTATTTTTCACTGCAGCTGTGAGCGTGAGTTCCGAAGGCTCTCCTTCCCACCCGGTGCCAAGTCATCTCCTTTGGTTTGGAGTGGAACTTGGAGTGGAGGGGAGAAATCTACTTGTCACCTCCCACGCTGATGCCAGCGACAATGACAGAACTTGAAACGAAATTTTTCTGAAAGAATTCAAACAGTTAGCAGCTAAATTAAAAAGCAAAACCTCTGAGATAAATATCTTGGAATTACTACCTGAACCACGGGCAAACTGCCATAGGATAAATAAAGTCACGGATTTAAATATGTGCTCAAAGTTTGGAGTGGCAAAAATGGGTTTCAGTTCAAGGGGCACCGGCGCCAGTTCTGGGATAGGAGGGAGCTATTTCGGTTGGACGGGCTTCACTTATGAAATGCACATGCCAGCGTCCTAGTGAATTGAATAACTAGGGCTTTAGAGAGTGTGTAAAGATAAATAAGTGGGCGGGATTTCTGGAGAGCAGATATGTAGGTTTAAGAAGCAAAACGATGTGGGAATTTGGCAGAACAGCTATTTAGTTAATGATATCCAGAATGTGACAGAAAGGGACAGAGTGTAGAAACATAAAAAACACAACAGCAAATTGAGTCAAAGGGGAAATGGTAAAAAAAAAAAGTGAAAATTGATGCCTCATTACTTAATTGCTGGCAGTATTCAGAACCAAACAAATACATTAAAGGCAGAAATAGAGGTAAATGGAAATGAACTTATAGCCATTACGGAGACGTGGTTACAAAGAGATAAAAGCTGATAACTCAATATTCAGGGCATGTGATTTTCGAAAAGACGGGCATGAATAATTGGGTGGTGGGCTAGCTTTTTATGACGAGATAGAATATATGGGATAGCCAGAGGTTATTTTGGATCTGATAATGTAGAATTCACATGGGTGCAGGTAAGAAATAACAAGGGGGTGAAGACAATGGTGTGAGTAGTCTACAGGGCGCCTAACAGTAGCTATACCTTAGGAAAGAGAATCAGTGAGGAGATAGTTATGGCATGAAAAAATGGAAGTACATTAATCATGGGTGACTTGAACCTCCATGTCGTTTGGGAAAAGCACATTGGCAGATGCAGCCACGATAAAGAAATCAGAGTGTATCCGGGAGAGTTTCCTAGAACAATTTGCTGTGTACCCGTTCAGGGATCAGTCTACTTTGGATCTGTTAATGTGTAATGAGGCAGGTTAATAAATGATCTCAGTGTAAAAGGTCCCCTCGCAAAAAAAATGACCATAACATGGTATAATTTAGCATTCAGTTTGAGAGTGAAAATGGGTCCGAAACAACTGTGCTAAACTTACAAACGGATAATTACAATGGAATGAGGGCAGAGTTGGCTGGAGTAAACTGGAAAGGAGTTCAACAGAAAAGACGTTTGATGAACAATAGCAGACGTTGAAGGAAATATTTCATGACTCATAACAAAGATATATCCCCGTGAGGAATTAGGATTCTAGGGTGGAGATACATCAACTATGGTTTACCCAAGAAGTTGAGGATAGAATCAAATTGAAGAATAACACATACAATGTGGGAAAGTTTAGTGGTAAGCCAGAAGATTATCATTTTTTTAAGACAAAGAAAAGATGACTAAAAATACATTAAAGATTGGGAAAATAAACACTGATCGTAAACCAGCAGGTATTATAAATACGTTATGTAGCCGCTGTTTTTAATATAAAACAATTGAAGAGAGAGGCTTCAGTAAACTACGGCCCCTGAGAGAATGAGTCTGTGGAAATAAAAATGGGGAACCAGGAATTGGCAGAGGAGTTGAATTAATGCTTTACATCATTCTTCACGGTAGATGACACTAATCACATTCCAAAAAAACTGAATAATCCAGGGGAACAAAGGGGGTAGGGAATAAAGCAATAACTATCACCAGAGAAAAAGCGATAAGGAAACGAATGGAGCTAAAACCCGATAAATCCCTGATGGGTTGCATCCTAGGATATTTAAGGAGGTATGTGCAAAAATAATGGATGCACTGACAGTCATCATACAAGAATCCTTTGATTCTGAAAAAGAGTCAGAAGATTAGAAATCTGTCAAAGTAACCACCATATTCCAAAAGGGAGGGAGATAAAAACTCAGGTAACTATAGGCCAGTTAGCTGAACATGCGCAATTGGGAAAACGTTAAAGCCTATTGCAAGGAATGTGATAGCAGAGCTTTTAAAATACATAATATACTCAAGCAGAGTTAGCATGATTTCATGACGGGGAAATCGCGCCTGTTAAATTTATTAGAATTATTTGAGGAAGTGAAAAGCAGAATGGATAAAGGGGAACCAGGAGGTGCAATATTCTTGTATTTCCAGAAAGGTGTTCAATAAGGTACCAGACACATGGCTGCTTAATAAGAAAAGAGATCATGGTGTTGGGGGTAGTATATTAGCATGGATAGAGGATTTGCTAGCTAATAGAAGACAGAGCTGAGATAACGGGGGCGTTTTCAGAATGGTAACCTGTAACTAGTGGAGTGTCACAGGGATTTATTTACAATATATATTAATGACTTATATGAGGGAAGTGTCTGCACTATCGGCAAATTTCCACATATCACAAAAATAGGTGCGAAGGCAAATGGTGACGATGACTCAAAGGGCCAACAGGGGCATGTAAAAATGTTAAGTGAATTGACAAAACTTGGCAGATGACATATATTATTGGAACCTTTGGGTTTATGCACGTTGGCAGGAAGAATAGAGGAGCTCAATATTACTTAAATGGAGAAAGACTGCAGAATGCTGCAGCAGAGAGGGATTTGGGAGCCCGCGTACATGAATATGAAAACGTTAATTTCAGCAGGTGATATGGAAGGAAAATAAATTGTTGGCTTTAATTTCAAAGGGTGTGGATTATAAAAATCGGGATGTCATGCTACAACTATACAAGGCACTAACTTACAATACTGTCAAAAAATTTGTTCCCCTTATTTGAGAAAAGATATACTGGAAGTGGAGGCAGCCCACAGAAGGTCAATCGGCTCGTTCCGGATGTGGAGGGACTTTTTCATGTGGGGAGATTGATTAGGTTGGGCCTGTACTTATTGGAGTTTAATAGAATGAGAGGGACCTTATTGAAACATATAAGATTCTTAGGGAGCTTTACACGGTAGATGTTGAGAAGTTGTTTCCCCTTGTGGGAGGGTTTAGGACGAGTGGGCATCATCTCAGCGAAAGGGTTCACCAATTTAATACAGAGATTAGGAGGCATTTATTGTCTCAGAGAGTATTGCATCTGTGGAATTAGTTCCCCTAGAGGGCTGTAGATGATGAGTCGTTAAGTATATTCGAGGCTGAGCTCGAAAGATTTTTAGTCAGTGAGAGAATCAAGGGTTATGGGGAAAAGGCAGGATTGTGGAGGTGACAATGATCAGATCAGCAATGATCTCACTGAATGGCTGAGCTGACTCCGTGGGCGGAATGACTTTTATTTGTTCCGATCTCTTCTGGCCTTATAATACAATCAAAAAGAACATTGGAACACTGTAAGAGTGCTGGCGGATTGCTTAAATATCAGCAGCGGGTTGACATCTATTGCTGTTGGAGCAGCTCAATAGAAAATGGAGTTAAATACAGACATTTAACGTCATAAACTCACTACCAAATATCTTCGACCAACATCAAAACACTTCCTGTTGTCAAACTATTCATAAGGTAAAACACAGAGAGAGCTCCATGGAATGGAAAGATCACTCATCCATTAAAAAAAAAACATGAGTTCCAAATTGAACCGATTCCTTTCATTGCAGTTACTCACCCTCACTCAGTTCAATTCTGCACCGGGAAATGTTCCCAGTCATACGTTATCACTTGTAGCAGGTATTCCATTCTGCTTACTGACCTATGCTCAATGCAATTCTGCACTGCCAGATATAACCAATATAAATGTTGACTGGGGACGGTTATTCCACTCTGGTTACTATCCCACACTTAGTACAATTTGACACTAGCAGTTACAGTCAGTGAAAGAGTGGTGACTGGGGCCAGGAATTCCACTCTGCTTAATGAACCACACTAAGTACAATTCTACACTGACAGATAGAACCAGTAATACATGTTCACTTGGGCTAGGTATTCTACTCTGGTTACAGACCTACACTTTGGTAAATTTTACACTATCAGATACAGTCAATGAAAGATTGGTGACTGTGGCCAGGTATTCTACTCTGGTAAATAGCCCACACTTAGTACAATTAGACACTAACAGATACAGTCAATGAAAGAGTGGTGACTGGAGTTAAGTATTCCACTCTGGTTACTGACCCACAATCAGTACAATTCTACAATGACAGATAGAACCAACAATACATGATCCCTGCGGCCAGGTATTCCAATCCGGTTACTAACACACACTAAGGGCAATTTGACGCTAACAGATAGAGTCAGTGAAAGTGTGGTGACTGGAGTCAGGTATTCCACTCTGGTTATGATCACAATTAGTACAATCTGAAATTAACAGATACACCGAAAAATATACGGTCACTGGATTCAGATATTCCACTCTGGTTTCTAACCCACACTTAGTACAATTAGACACTAACATATACAGTCCGTGAAAGAGTGGTGACTGGGGCCAGGTATTCCACTCTGATAAATGACCCACACTCAGGGTGAGTTTCCTCTGACCACCACTAAATATTCCTTCAGAGATTTTGCATTCTCTAAGGTCTTATTTAACATTACACAATAATTTTCCACTGAATATTAGGAAATAGTTCATCAGAGAGCCTGTGAGTTACAAACAGAGGTTTTTTTTAATTTGACAAAATTGAATAAAGCCGCAGAGACATTCAAGACATTTTAATTCAGCAAATTATATCGCTGATTCAGTGTGTCTATGATAGTGAGCTCCAGATTAGCATGTAATATATTCAGTCACAGTTTAAAATGAGAGAGCCGCTCACAAACAGATTTACACAACTTCAGTAGGTATGGTCACTCACCAGGAACACCTATAACAGCAAGGATTGTGTAGAATATTTTCTCAGCCTCATCAATTGGTTCCATCGTTTCAGTGCGAAGTGATCTGCCCCTTTGTGCTGCTGGTAATCGCACTGCCTTAAACGCTGAGGTGACACATTCCCAAAGCCTTTAATTTATACCCTGTGAGTCACCTCAGGGACGTTGAAATTGCAACATTGTTCTAATTATTTTTTAAATATATGAACAAATAGTTTATGTCACTGAGTTTACTGATACAAAATATTTATTTATAAAAGAAAATCCAGGATCCAAGGACTGGACTCTACTTATCAAATTAATTAACTAATAAAATAAACAAGAGCTGTATTCACCCGGATAATATGTTGTCCACTCAATCACCATCAGTCCCTCATCTAGATCTCCTATTGTTTCAGTGATAACCGTCATTTGACTGTTACCATATATTGATTAAATTCCAAATGTTAGAGTGCCTATCTCCACGCTGTTCTATTACACCCTGTGGTGTAACTGTCCTCTATAACTGTGGACATTCAGTTGCACGATCACAGTGAATTAAGGGTGACAATTTATTACTAAAGTTAATGAATAAATTATCTGGAAATATTCAATATCCCCCAAAAATTGATTCCACACCACAATCAAATGCGAATCTATCTCACTAGCAATCTTTGTCTCTCTCACCCTCTCTCTCCCTCCCCCAGCTACCTGCCACTTTTTCTCTGAGCACATCTCACTCTCTCCCTTTTGCTGTGTCTCTCGCTTTTCTCCTCTGTCGCTCTTGAACTATTTATCTCTCTGTATTTTACACTCACGGTCTCTCCTGTTAGCTCGTTCTTCCTCTTTATTTCTCTCTCTCTGGCTCTCGCTCACCCTGTCTCTATTTCTTCCATCTCACTTCCCCACTCTCTCTTTCTGTCCCATTCTCCCGCTGCCTCTATGCATCTGTTTCCCTCTCTAACTCTCTCTGCCTCTTTCCTTTACTCTCTGGCTCTCTTTGCTTCTCTCTCCATCTCACTCGGTATTCCTCCGTGATTCTCTTCCTCTGTCTTCCTCTATCTCTTCTCTCTCGCTCTCTTTGTGCGACTGTGTGCGTGCCCCTGTGTGTCTATGTATGTGCGTGTGTCGGTGGGTATCTATCTCTCTCGCGCGCGTTTCCCTCTCTCTTTCAATCTGTGTGCCTCTAACTCTGTCTATGTTTCCACCTCTCTCACTCTCCTTCTCACAGCTTCGTCCTCACTCTGTCTGTCTGCCTGTTATCTATCTACCTGTCTGTCTATCTATCTATCTATATATCTAACCCTCTCTCTCTGAATTTATGTTTGTTTCTCTCTCTGTCTCTGTCACTCTATCACTCTCTGCCTCTCTCCAAATCTCTCCCTAACTTTCTCTGTCTTTCTGACTCTCACTCTCGCTCTGTGTGTCACGCTTGATGTGTCTCCATCTTTCACTCTTCCCTTCTCACTATATCACTCTCGCTGTCTCTTTCTCTTCCTCTTTACTATCACTGTCTCTCTACCCCCCTCTTTCTCTCTATCTCTCCCTCTGCGTGTCAATCCCTGCCTCTTGCTCTGCCTCACATTATCACCCTCCTTCTGAATCTCTCTCTCTTTGTCTCTCTGTTCTCTTTCCCCCTTTCACTTTCACCTTCTCTCTCGTTATCGCTTACTAAATTTCCCTTTATCTGTCTCTCTCTCTCTGCCTCTCTCTCTCTCTTTCGCTCTCTGTCTCTCTCTCACACCGTGTCTCATTCTGTCTCTCTCTTTGCCTCTCTGTCTCTTTTATCTCCCCTTCTCTCTTTTTCAATGTCTAGCTCTCACTTTCTGTATGTCTGTGTCTCTCCCGCTGTTTATCTAACTCTCACTCTCTCCTCCTCCCTCTGACTCCCTCCCTTTCTCTTTCCCTCCCGCCCTATGTAACGCACTCTGTATCTGTCCTCCTCTTACTCGCTTAATTTATCTGCCTCTCTCCCTCTTTCTTTCTCTCTGCCTCACTCTCTATTTCTCTCCCATCAACTCTCTCGTTTTCTCCCTTTCAACCGCCCTGCCTCTCTCAGCCCTCTCTCTCTTTCTGTGTCAGTGTCTCCGTGTGTATGTGTGTTTCTCTGTCTCTCATGCCTGAAACATCCCTTTGTCTCTTTCTCTCCTTCTATCTCTCTCTCCTCTCTCTCCCTCCTTCTATCAGTCTATCTTGCACGTCTCTCTGTCTCATTCTCTCTCTTTCTCTCTTTCTCTGTCTTGTTGTCACACATTGTGTCTAACCCTGTCTCTAACTATGCCTCTCTCTCTCTCTTTTCTCTTCCCCTCTTTTTCAACGTTTCTCTCTGCCTCTCTCTCTCTCTCCCCCTCTCTCTCTCCGTATCTCGCTCTTTCTCTATTCCTCTCGCTGTGTCTCTAAATCTCACTCCCTCCATCTCCCTCTGTCTTCCCCACTCAATGCATTTACGCCTCTTTATTCTCTTTCTCTCACTATCTCTATCCCTCTCTCTTAATGTCTCTCTCTTTCTCTCTCTCTCTCAATACCTCTCGCTCCATGTCACAAAATCTACCTCTCGACTTCTCCATCTTTCAATCTCTCATTCACTCTGTCTTTCCCTCACCCTGCCTCGTCCTCTCTTTCTCTCCCAGCAACTCGATATTGTTCTCCCCTTCGATCGCCTTCTCTCTATTAGCCCTCCCTCTCTCTTTCTGTGTGGGTGTCTCCATTTTTGTGCGTATGTGTTTCTCTCTCTCTTTGTCCTCTGCCTCTCACAACATATAATTCCATATGTCTAGTTCTCTCCATTTCTCTCTTTCTCCCTCTCTCTCTCTCTCTCTCTCTCACTCGCACACACAGACTGAGAGCGCATGTGTGTCCACGGGTGTGTGCTTGTGTCAGTGTGTCTTTGTCTCTGTCTGTCACGTTGCTGTCTCTTTCAATTTTTTTGTGTTTACCTCTGTTTGTCCTTCCGCCTCTCTTGCTGTCCTTCTCAGTTCCTTGCCCCAAAACTGCCATTCAGTCTGTCTGTCTATCTATCTATCTACCTGTCAGTCTGTTTATTTATCTATTTATCTCTCTGTCTATGTGTGTATCTGTCTACCTGTCTGTCTGCCTGTACGTCTGCCTGCCTGCCTGCCAACCTGTTATCCAATCTATCTGTTTGTCTATCTTTGTCTTTAGTGCGTGTGTGTGTGTGTGTGTGCTGTAATCAGACTGTGTGTGCGTGTGTGTGTGTGTGTGCATGTGCGTGCTGTAATCCGACCGTGTGTGTGTGTGTGTGTGTGTGTGTGTGCGTGTGTGTGCTGTAATCCGACTGTGTGTGTGTGTGTGTGTGTGTGTGTGTGTGTGTGTGTGTGTGTGTGCGTGTGTGTGCTGTAATCCGACTGTGTGTGTGTTTGTGTGTGTGTGTGTGTGCTGTAATCCGACTGTAGCTCACTCGGATTTTATTTTACTCTTCCTTTCTCTCCTTTTCTCTTTCTCTTCCTCCCTCATTTTTTCTCTCTCTTTCTGTTTCTCTATCTTTGATAAATTCTCCTGTTCACTATTTTCTCCTATCTTCAATTCATCTGTCATTCTGTTTTCTCCTTCTCCTCCAAACCTCTCTCTTTCTCCATCTCTCTCCCTCTATATCTCCCCCTGTCTCCATCTCTCTCAGACTATCCCTCGCTCACGTCACATCTCACGATCTCTTACAACTCTCTTTCTCTCTCTGTCTTTCAATCTCTTTGCCTGTACCTCGTTGTCACTATCTGTGTCTCTTTGCAAATCTGTCTCTTTCTTCAAGTCATCCCCCCTATCTCCAAGAATTCTTCCGTCTCCCTTTCTGTACCCGTCTCTCGCTCTCTCTATGGCCCTTTCTCTCAGTACCGTTGACTCTGTCTGTCTAACTCATTCCCTCTTGCTCTCGTTCTCTTTCATTCTATTTCCCTCTCTTAATATTTCCTTGCCTCAGCAGATCCACTCATTATCGCTGTCTAACCGTCGTCCTTGCACTGCTCATCTCTGCCTCAGTGAAACCTCAGCCTTCCCCTGCCCCTGCCTGCATCTCTCTCTCTCCATGTCTCTCTCTCTATCTCCCCCTCTGTCTCTGCCTCTCCCTTTCTCTCTCTTTCTGTGTATGTTTCTGTCTCCCTCTGTCTGTCTTACTATCTCTTTGTGCCTCCCTCTGTCTCACTCTATCTCTGTCTCTGCCTTTTTCTCTCTGCCTGTCTGTCTATCTTTCACCTTCTCTGTCACTCTCTCCGGTCCAGTATTTTTCCTTCTCCAATCAGTGTCAGGTAGCGTTATGATGAACATTTGGATCGGACAAGTGCAGCACTGGTGTGTTTCTTCACCTCCCAGACATCCGGTAGAAATGTGAAATAAATGGTAAAATTCTGGACCTGCACAGTGTTTCAGTTCATTTCAGCACTTTATTAATTGAATAATTGGAGTGAAGGAATATGCCAGTGTATTTTTCAAATTCTCTCTGAAATTAGCCTGGGTCACAGTATAAATAACAATGACTGTGCACAAATTCAGGAGCTGCCACATGAAGCCGAAATCATGTAGAGAAAGATGTAGATCTACCAAAGGAAATCCCAAATTATACATCCTCCACCATATAGAATAAACCATTAACAATTTGCATAACAGGATGAAATTGGCTGAGATACCAAACAGTAAAATGATGGATTTCCTTTGACTCTGCATCTTGGGTCTCTGGGACTCTTCCCGCTGCTGTGATCCCTCAAACTCCTGAGGCCTCTGATGTGTCTGACGGTGAAAACATTGAGCAGCAGAATCAGTTCAATTGAGATCCCGGGGGATTGAATGTCGTGGAGGATCTCGATTGTGAACCAAACTGGAGAAAACAAAACATACATTGCAACCCCACAAAACCAGGGATTGTTTGTCAGCTGATATCCATCTGTTAGCATAAAATACCGGGAAACATCGTTTTAAACAGCTCAGCAAAGTCACTGTTCCCAGGACCATAGCCGTCGCTTTCTCACTGCAATAATGTATTTTCAGCTTCTGGGTAACAAATGGCCATAAATCTGTCCAGTGTGAACCTGACTGAATTGGACAGAACAGTCCTACACGCTTGGGGCCAGTCTACCCTTCGCTTGGCCATATTGTGTCTCTCTGACCCTACCAGCGTTAACTCTTCCCACCCCCGACCCTGTACAGAACCTGAGCTGATCTCTGTCCAACACCAGCCACAGGTCGGCAGCAATGACCCACTGGATTCACTGCCTCCTTGTAGCCTTTTTAAAAAAAAAATCGACAAACCAAAATGAAGTAGCGGCTTTTCAGAATGTTGAACGAACTGGAGCTTTGATCCGTCGAGGAGTTGAATAATAATAATAATTATTATTATAATAATAATGAAATGAAAATTGAAATGCACCTGTCTGCTCAGTGGGCGACTGCGCTGCGCATGAGGGGACGGTTCACTCTCCCAGAGTGCAGTGCGGCCCGTATCTCTGATAGAGGGATTTTCCGACCGCGGGGGATACTGGGAACATTGTCCTCTATTGCTATATGACCATTTGGGACATATAGTTTTCCTGATGGTGAGTAATGAATTAAATATGTCGAAGCATGAGTAGGCCATTCGGTGATTGTAGTCTGTCCGCCATCCAGTAAAATCATGGTTGAACCTTTGCCTCAAAACACTCTACCTCCCGCACACACATACACACACAAACTTACTCACAAACACAGAGTCAAGATATTAGCATATAAAAAACACTCACAAACAAAAAACAAACACAAATATAACACACACACTTGTGCACACACTCACACTGACACACAGGGTGAGATTGAGCAAGTGTGTAACTGTGATGTTGCGCTGCGAATATATGAATGTGCTTCTGACAACATCTGAATGTGTGTAATGGAGAGCATGCGAGAGGCAAAGTTGAGGCAGTGTGTGTTAGGGAGAGTGTGTGAGTCAGTGTGATTGTGACTTTGTGTATTTGTGGTTCAGGAACTGTGTGTTTGTGTGTGTCTGTGTGCGTGTGTGTGTGTGTGTGTGTGTGTGTGTGTGAGTGATTGCGTTAATAGTGTGTACTTAAGTGTGTGTGAATGTGGGATTGCAAAGATGAGCTTGTGATTTTGTGAGAGAGTGTGTGATTGTGCGAGTTTGATTGTGGGGGCGGGTTGGTGGTAGCGGTGGGGGTGGTGTGTGGCATTGAATGTATTTGAGAGAAAGTGTAAATGTGTGTGGAAGTGAGAGTGTGACAGAGGGTAACTATGTCAAAATGAGTGTTTGAGTGTGTCTGTTGACCCACTTGAGTGCTTGACTGAGAGTTTGTGAGTAAGTGTGATAGTATGTGAGTGTGTACAAGTGTGAGAGATGACAGCGTTTTGTGAGGGCGTCTGGGTATTTGAATTTCTATGTGTGTGTGTGAGAGAGAGAGAGAGAGAGAGAGAAAGAGAGAGTGAGATACAGATAGAGAGTGAGAGTGTCAATGTGTGTGAGATATTGAGTGTATGATATTGTGAATGTGTGACAGAAACTGTGTGTGTTTATGTTGGAGTGTGTCTGCACGCATGTGAGTCTGAGTCTGTTGTGAATTAAATTAATTGTGTGAGGGAGACAGCGAATGTGTGACATTGTGACAGTGCGATATTGAAGGGGCATTTGATTGTGGGAGTGTGTGTATGAGAGGAAGTGAATGTGTGAGTGACATTATGTGTGTGAGTGCTTGTGTGTATGGGTGTGAGGGAGTGAGTGTATGTCTGTGTGTATGAGAGAAATAATATGGTTTACAGAGCATCTGTGAGTGTCTGCCTGTCTGTGAGCGCTTGTGTGTGTGTGTGTTTGTGTGAGAGAGAAAGTGATATGGACAGTGTGGAATTGAGTGAGCATGTAATTTCGTGAGAACGTGTGTGAGTGTGATTCTAAGTGGATAAGTGTGAGTGTACGTCAGTCTATGATAGTGTGAGTGCATGTTTGTGAGAGACAGAGAACGTGTGAAATTTTGAACGCGTCAGATGGGGCGAGCTTGTGATTTGAACGTGTGAATGAGAATGTGTCTGTGAATGGGTGTCTGTGAGAGTGATGGTTTGTGTGCGAGTGTGAGTGTTTGGTAGTGTGACTGTGCAGGCAAGATAGTGCATGTGTTTGATAAAGAATACATAACAATATAGTAGTGTGAAATCGAGTGAATATGTACAGTTGCGTGTTATTTTGTTGCGTCTGTGTGTGTGTGTGTGTGATTGTGTGTGTAATTGTTTGAGTTTGTATTTGTGTATCTGTATGTTTCTGTGTGTGAGAGAGAGTTCGGGACTTTACACTCCGAGCATGAGCATTCTCATTGCTTTTCCTAATGTTTAATCATGAGCACACTCCCAACATTCAAGAAGGCAGCCCAGGCTGGGACGCTGTGACCCAGAAGCCTATGCACACAGGGGGGCATCAATCTTTGCCAGTGCGCTTCTGAGACTTGTGCGAGTAGCCTCTCCTGGATGCATGCAGTTTGCACTTCACTCACCCCTCGATTGAAAGCTTTGTCTTAGCTTAATAACTGCTGGGGGGCCCCCTTCATTTCTACCTCTCTGGAGAGTTCACCTCGGCGACCTGACCGCTGCTGGAGAGTCCATTCGAGCGATGTTACTACTGCTGGAGATTCCACCCGAGCGATATTACTACTGCTGCAGAGTCTATCCGAGCGATGTTACTACTGCTGGAGAGTCTATCAGAGTGATATGACTACTGTTGGAGAGATTATAAAAGTGATGTGACTGCTGCGGGAGAGACCACAGGAGTGAAGCAACTACTGCTGGAGGGTCCGCGCGAATGCTGCTATAATTTCTGCAGAGTTCATGATTGAGATAACTGATACCACGTGGTGTGCAAGAAACCATTTACCTCAAATTTCTCAATCATTCCCAGTTTCCATCAGCAGGATCAGGCCTCCATCCTGTTAAGACTCGAGAATGTGGTCTGTGCATGTTCCGGACCGGCACAAATTCACACTTTCAAGCGCCTGGTGCGGTCGGTGGGGGCTGGGAGAGCGGGAATTGGCGATAATCGGCTGAAACTGGCAAGCGACACTACAAATATTGATTATTCATTCTATAATGGGAAAAAAACTCTTCATATATATATAGTTACAAAGTTACTTGTCATATTGAGTTCATGCATTTGTGCAGGCGTAGTTAATTTCATAATACCATAAAAAGCAATTGATAAATATTGAATTCAGACAAAATGAAGGATTCCATTCACTTGCCCTTGCTGCTATCCACATTATTGTTCTCTTTAGCTTAACCGTGTCCCACGTTGAGTGTTTAACTGGCATATTACGTGTATACTAACCAGCAGCCTGCTGGCCCCAGCTGCACCGCAACATCAGTTGTGCCTCTGATCAAGGCGCACAAGGATTTCTTGTCTCCTGGACACGAGATAAATGTCGAAATTTTTGAATATGTACGTTTGGAAATACGAATGATCAAGGCTTTTAGAATCTTTGAATTGAATATACCTTTGTAAGAGTGTCACACGCTCACTAAAAATTACTTGAGAAATTCTGCTCAGTTCTACAGGACTGAGTTCCATGAATATGACAAGAGTTTGCTGGAAGGACAGCGATCTGCCCTCAGCATCATTTGCATAGAATGTGATAAATTCCATAGCTTCTAATTTGAGGACATCATCGATGATTTTGCATCCAAATATCACGAAATAAACGTTTTTTTTTAGCTTCATGTGATGTCCAAACCGATATGCTGGAGGTTGTTTTACCGCTTCGACTTCATATGCTGCTGTTTTCTGTAACAGTTTTTCTGTTTGTGTTGGTAAACGTTTCCAATTTTACCAATTAAGAAATTGTGAAAGCATTTTAATTTATATTTATCAACTAAGGCAAACCAATGTTTTGTAAGACGTTCTTTTAGAGCCATTGCAATGTGTTTGTGTGCCTTTAACTTTCCATATTTGCAAATATAAAATTTATCAGATCTACATTCTCAGTCCACTTTCTGTGAGAATTATAAAGGAATGCTTTTATAGAATGGGCCGTTTTAATCTTGGCATATCTCAGGGTCTCGGCATGTCTTAATCCAGTCCTGTAACTGACATTTATAAGACACACCATTGTCTGCTGAAGACCGTAATATTTCCTTATATTTCTATTAAAAACTTGCTGGCTTTCAATTTCAGGTCATTGAGCTAAGGCCAGAACTGGACTTTAGAGGATTAAGAGGCTTAAGAGAGAGTGAAGACGGGAGGAAATGTACACAATGAATGTTTGTGTCAAAATGGAAAACGGAGAATAGAAACTGTGTAAAACCCTAATTTTCCAAATAATATGTACTTTTTTCATCAAACATGTTAAGGTGGCGTACATGTCTGTTCCAGAAATGCAAAATACTCCGCATGCTGGAAATCTGAAAAAATAATAAAACGAAATGCTTGGAAAACTCAGCTCTGGAGTAGAGTCATACGTACTCGAAACTTTAACTCTGTCTTTCTCTGCACAGATGCTTTCAGACCTTCTGAGTTTTTCCAGCAATTTTTTGATTGTGGTACATGACTGTTCCACTTTGATATAAAGTATAGAAACCTTCAATCTCTTTTGACACGGCATGCATTATTCTCATATTTTTACACACACTTACAAACTGGTTAGGTTTATAATTCTTATTTAATTACAAGCGCTGCCTTGTACTTTTTAACACAGGGATCAGACTGACGGCACTGCGGAACAATAACATGATATTTCAGAAATAATAATAGCGTGTGCTGCAAGAACAATCTCTATCTCTCTCTCTCACACGCACACATACACAGACACAGAAAGGCTCACCCTGCTCTTTCTGCCTCTCACCTGCACACACACATGTGCGCACACACATAAACACATGCAAATACCCTCTCACTCTCTCCCTCCCCCTCTCTCACACGCACAAACATAAGCAAATGTATAAGCACACACACACACACACACACACACACAGGCAAAAATACAGGCAGGTACATACACAGATGCAGACTCACCATCCGCGCACATACACACATGCAAACAGACATACATTAAATAAGTAGCATAAATTGTAAACCATACTATGAACTGATATTTAGATGCTAAGTTGGGCTCTATACCCAATGCAGAGGAATAAATTGTTTGTGTTTGTTATATTGGACATGATAAATGACCCACATGATGTAACGTTCGATCCTACTAGTAAAAGTCAACTTGCCAGCCGAAACACCAAAGACTCTATATACTGTAATTCGTGAATTGGACATGATAACTAATACACCGGAAATGAAGTCATAACTAATTGTTGTATTGGGCTTGAAAACATTACATGGGGAGAAAATAAAGTTAATTTTGTATTGGACCTGATAAGCAATTAAACCAGAAGATTTCTGAACTGTGAGGAGGATAGTATTGTATTTCAAAAGGACATGAACAAATTAGTGGATGGGTGGGCAGGCGGTAGATGAATTTCACTGCAGAGAGATGTGAAATGATTCATTTTGGTAGCAAGAGCATGAGTATGGATAGCATAAAATAAACGCTACATCTCCGAAGGGGGCAAGAGCAGAGTGACAAGTCATTAATCGTGCCAGGGTAGTTTCAGAAATCAGAAATTAAATCATACAGTTTCTAAGGCTGCATTTATTGGAAAGTTCAGTACCGGAACAAGGTTACATTCAACTTGTATAAGTTGCTAGTTCGGACTGCAATTCGTATAATATCAAGAGTTCTTAGTGCTACATTCAAGCAAGGAATGTGACGTTAATATATGGAATACAAATACGATTCACGAGGATGATTCCGGGTTTGAGGAACTTATGCTTTGAAGATAGTTTGGAGAAGTTAGGATTGATTTCGTAGGAGATGAGAAGGCTGAGAGGAGATAAGACAGAGTTATTCACAGCCATCAGTGATCTAGATTAAAAAAGGGGAAACAGTTCCTTTTCACAAAACTGTTCAGGGTGAGGGGGCTCATTATTGAAGTAATTCGGAAAAGAAGCATTGACGGATTAAAAATTACTTTTCACACAGCTAGTTGTTAGGATCTGGAACACAGTGACTGAGAGTCTGGTGGACGCATGTTCAAATGAAGCATTCATTAGGGAATTAAATTGTTATCTGTAAATGCAGAAAGTTTAGGGTGGTGGAGAGAAAGAGAAAGAGGAAAACTAAGTGAGTTGCTCATTCAGAGTCTCCGTAAAGACACGATGGGCCAAATGGCTGTCGTCTACGTGGTTACAGTTCTGTGATTCAGCGATATAATTTCATCCTTCCTCTTCCCTGTTTTCCTCATTTTTTACTCTCCGAATTTCTGCCGTCCGGTTACATCTCTAATTAGAATCAGTATTAGAATTAATTAGAATTACTGCAGTAATTCTCAGTGTGCTTCTGCTTGAAGGATCCTTGCCCACCCGCCCGCAGTAATTCTCAGTGCGGCTCTGCTTGAAGGATTCTTGCACACCCGCCCGCAGTAATTACAGCAGTAATTCTAAGTGAGGCTCTGCTTGAAAGATCCTTTCACACCTGCCCGCATTAATTCCAGCAGTAATTCCCAGTGCGGCTCTGCTTGAAGGATCCTTGCACACCCACCCGCAGTAATTACTGCAGTAATTCCCATTGCGGCTCTGAAGGATCCTTGCACACACGCCCGCAGTAATTACAGCAGTAATTCCCAGTTCGGCTCTGCTTGAAGGATCCTTGCACACCCGCCCGCAGTAATTACAGCAGTAATTCTCAGTGCGGCTCTGCTTGAAAGATCCTTGCACACCCGCCTGCAGTAATTACTGCATTAATTCCCAGTGCGGCTCTGCTTGAAGAATCCTTGCACACCCGCCCGCAGTAATTGGTGGAAGTTCATGATCTGAAGTTGTTGAGCTCAGTGTTACATCTGAAAGGCTGCAAAGTGCTTTATCGGAAGATGAGGTGTTGTTCCTCCAGTTTGTGTTGAGCTTCACAGGAACATTGCAGCAGGGCAAGGACGGTCATGTGGGCATAAGGGCAGGGAGGAGTGTTGAAATGGCAAGCGACAGGAAGGTCTGGGTTATGAATCCAGATAGACCGAAGGTGTTCTGCAAAGCAGTCACCCAGTCTGCGTATGGTCTCTCCAATGTAGAGGAAACCGCATCGGGAGCAGCGAATGCAATAGACTGAATTGAGCGAAGTGCAAGTGAAATGCTGCTTCACTTGAAAGGATTGTTTGAGCCCTTGGGTGGAGAGGAGGGGGGAAGTAAAGGGGCAGGTGTTGCACCTTCTTTGTTTGAATGGGAAGGTGTCGTGAAATGGGTTTCAGGTGCTTTGGGTGATGGCGGAGTAGAACAGGATGTCCCAGAGGGAAAATTCCCTATGGAATTCCGACAGAGCTGGTGAAGGGAAGATGTGTTTGATGGTAGCATCATACTGGATTTGGCAGAAATGGTGGGGGATGATCTTTTGAATGCTGAGGCTTGTGGGGTGATAATTGTGGACAAAGGGAACCCTATCGTGGTTCTGGGAGGGAAAGGAAGGTGTGAGAGTGGATGCGTGAGAGATAAGCCAAACAAGTTTGAGGGCCCTGTCATCCACCATAGGTGGAATACCTCGGTTAAAGAGAAGAGGAGAAATGTCAGAGGAACTGCTTTGGCAATTGTCATATTCGGAACAGATGCAACGGTGGCAAAGGAAGTGAAAGAATGGGTTGGAGTCCTTACAGGGAACAGGGAGTGTTGTGCTATAGTGTATGCAGGTGTGGTAGTCGGTAAGCTTGTGATAAATATTGGTGGACTTTCTAACACCAGAAGTTGAGTCAGAGAGGTCAAGGAAGGGGAGGAAAGTGTCAGTGATGGACCATGTGAAAATGATGGAGGAGTAGAAATTGGAAGCAAAATTAATCATTTTTTCCAGGTCCAGACGACAGCATGGATCAGCACCAAAGCAGTCATCGATGTACTGGAGAAAGAGTTGTGGGAGGGATCCTGAGTAGGACTGGATCAAGGAATGTTCCACACACCCCATAAAGAGACTGACATAATTGGGGCCCATGCTGCAATCCAGGGCTACACCTTTTATTTGAAGCAAGTGAGACGAGTTGAAGGGGGAATTATTCAGTGAGAGAAAAATTTTAGCTAGACGGAGGAGAGTGGTCATTGATGGGGATTGTTCGGGCCTCTGTTCGAGGAAGAAGCGGAAAGACCTCAGACTATCCCGGTGAGGAATTATGTTGTAGAAGGATTGGACGCCCATGGTGAACAGGAGGCGGTTGGGGCCAGGGGACTGGAAAATGTTGATATGATGTAGGGCGTCAGAGGAGTCGCTGATGTAGGTGGGAAGAGATTGGACAGGGGCGAGAGAATGGTGTCAAGATAGCAAGAAATTAGTCCCGTAGGGCAGGAACAGGCTGATGCGATCGGTCTGCCGGGCCAGTCCTGACTGTGGATTTTGGGTATCAGGTAGAAGCAGGTCGCCCGAGGTCGGGAGATCATTAGATTGGAAGCTTCAGAGGGAAGATCTCCAGAGGAGTTAAGGTCAGTGACAGTCCTGGAAAATAATGGCTAGATGTTCAGTGGTGGGTTCATGGTCCGGGGGAGGTAGGAGGAATAGTCTGCGAGTTGACATTCAGCCTCTGCGAGGTAGAGGTGGGTGCGCCAGACAACAACAGGACCACACTTGTCAGCAAGTATAATGACAAAGTCGGGGGTGGACCTGAGAGAATGGAATGTGGCATGTTCAGAAATAGACTTTCACAACAACAGCACCACCCTTGTTTGGCTGAGGCCTCTGCTGGCATAATGGAAGGACGTCCTGACTGGCCAATTTGACTGTGGACAATATGGTGAATCACAATCCCTGATTTGATGAAGCGACTGTCAATAAGCCAGCAGGTCACCTTGAATGGTTCAGGAAGCTGTCAGTCAGCCAGCGGCGTTTCCTTAATGGCTGAGGTGCCTGTGGGTTAAAGCGTAATGCTGCCCCATTGTCTGCTGCATCTGTCAGTTGTGGAGCTGTTTTCCCTGTTTTGCACACTCAGCTGTCCATCAGCGGGCGGAGCTCTTTGGTTGGCTGAGGCGTCAGGCAGTCAGGTGTGTCCTTATGAATTGAATAACTGATGAAAAAGGATATTTCACTGCATCCTTGATTTGCTCTCCTAACTTGGACTGAGTCACCCCATAGATTAATGTGTTTGTGCAGCAACTTAAACTCCGCAGCATAAATCCGACTTGTAGTAATATATATCCAGAATAGGTGAGGTAAGGTACTTCTCTCAGATCATAAGAAAGGAATTTTACAACATACACTGACCACAGGATTATGTAGGTCCCAGATATTGTGATGAGTAAAATCATTGACTTCCTCCTGCTTTCCATCTCTGGGTCACTGCGATTCTCTCCCTTACTCTGAACCCTCAGTGCCTTCCGGACTCGACTGGTAACTGCAATGTGTCTGATTGTCAGAGCGTTGATCAGCAGAATTAAATTGAATGGGAGCAATGGGTTTAAAAGCTTCTCAAGCCAGGAAAACCCAACCCATCCTGGATCAGTAAAATAGCTTAGCTTTGTCTGACATCCCTGTGGTACATTGTCGATTATCTTTCCAGGTTCCAGTGTAAAGTACCAGGGGATATTTTTTTGAAAAGAGCAGGATGCCAGTTGTCACTAGAACCACAGCCTGTGTTTTCCCGGTGCAATATTTTGTTATCAGATTCTGTCAACAAATGGCCACAAACCGATCAAAGGAAAAAGTGACGGTGAACCAGACAGAACAGTCCATGGCTGCAGCCAGCAGGGCAGCACAAACACTACACACAGGAGTGAAGTCCAGGAAAGTCACTGGGAAATAAAAATAATTTACCTGGGTCAGTATGGGGTCAGTGATAATGACCAATAGATCCGCCGTTGCCATGGCCACCAGGTAACGAGTGGTGCAGGTGGAGAGGCCACACTTTCCTCGGCACAGGATCACAATCCCCAGTAAATTAACTGTCAGAGAGAGAAGGGAGAAGATAATGGTATTTAATGACGATACATTCTCCATGTCAGACACAGACAGTAAGGATAGGATTTTAGGACCACAAAAGGACCCGAGGAGAAATGGGGCAGGGAGGTGGTAGAGAATAAGTTTGCGGCTGGGGCACAGGAAATGTAAATGTAACATTTACGAATGGAGCAATAGATAAAATAAGAACTAAAGACCAGTTAGTTTGACGTCAGTGGCAGGACAATGTTAATTTTAATATCTTTTGTAATCCTGGAAGTGCCTGATTGAATCTGTTTTGGAGGATTAATTCTGACCAGCATCAAAGCGTCCTCGCTAAACGAGTGTCAATGGGAATTAAGGGGATTAATCCCGGCTGTTTGGTGTCAGGCTGATCACAAAGGAAGATGGTTGAGGTTGTTAGAGGTCAGTCAACGCCGACCCAGGACATCACTGCAGGTGTTCCTCAGTGTAGTTTCCTCGATCTAACCATCCTCAACTGCTTCATCAATGACATTCGTTCCTCCATAAAGTCCGAAGAGGAAATGTTCACTGACGATTGAAAAATGTCCAGCGCCATTCACGACACTCCAGATACTGAAACAGTCCATGCCCAAATGCAGCTCGCTCTGGACAATATACAGACACAGGGGCAAGCAACCTTCGCACCATACAAAGTGTTTTAGTTACCATTTCCATCAAGAGACAATCTAACCATCGCCCCTTGACATTCAATGGCATTACACTCTATGAAAGCTCCACTATCAAATCCCTGAGGGTTACTGTTGATGAGAAACTGAAATGGACTAGCCTAATAAACACTGTAACTACAAGTGCAGGTCGTAGGATAGGAATCCTGCGATTAGAATTCCTCCGAACTCCCCAAACTCTGTCCACCATCTGCAAGGCACAATTCTGGAGAGAGATGAAATGCTCCCGATTTGGTTGGCTGAGTGCACCTCCCACAACACTCAATAAGTTTGGCCACGTACAGGTCAAAACAGCCGGCTTGTTTGGCAGCCCATCCACACACATTCACTCCCTTCAACATCGATGCTGAGTATCAGCAGTGTGCTCCATCTACAAGATGCACTGCAGAAATTCACCAGGATTCCTTAGGAAGCACCGTCCCAACAAACGGCCGCTACCATCTAGAAGGACCAGAGCAGCAGATAGGTGGGGAAGCCAACTCCTGGAAGTTCCCCTCCAAGTTACTCATTTTCCTCTCTTGAAATGTATCGCCGTTCCTTCACTGGTAGTTTCTCAAAACCCTGGAACCTTCTTCCGAACAGCACTGTGAGCGCGCCAGCACCACGTGGGCTGCAGCCGTTCAAGAATGCAGCTCACTACCATCGTCTCAAGGTCAACTAGGGCTGGGCAATAAATGCTGACCGAGCAAGCAAAGGCCACACCCCCTAAATGAAAAATAATGATCCCAGGAAACGAGCCTCTCCAGCACTGAGCGCCCAGTAAGTAATGCTCAGGATAAGACTCAGGATCAGACTCAGTATCAGACCCTTTCCCGGCCTAGAAAGTCTACTGCACCACTATTTTCTGTTTAGTTCCCCTCCAGGTAGGCAACTTTAGCAGTGCACCACCCCAGGAATATTTGTGCTCCAGATTTGTTCCCTCAGCATCTAATGCTCTTCCTAAAACCCTTTCGTCTCCATGTCTGTTCCTCCGTAGATCACATTCTCCCCAGGAATAGTGCCTCTTCAGGATCAGGCTCTACCCAGGTCACAATCAATCCAGGAATAGACCTTGATCTGGTTCGGACGCTTCCCAAGTCACATTCATTCCAGGAGTAGACCCTATTCTGAGATCGGACGCTCCCCAGGTTACGTTCTTCTTAGGAATATACACTAACCATGATTGGACATTCCTCAGGGCACGCACTTCCCTAGATCGGAAACGCTCTAAACGCCAGACAGCTAATTCTTCCCAGGATCTTATGCTATCCGGCCTCACATTTACCATGACACACTTTTACCCAGAACAGAATCTCTCTCCAGGATTGCTCAATCCTTACGAAACAATCTTCCCGGGAATAGACCTTCTTCAGTTTTGGATGCAATCCGAGGCATACACTTTACCAGGGATATACCCTCCCCAGGTTCAGACCAAACCCACAGCACACTCTTCTCAGGAATAGACCCTCTCCTCGATTGGGAAATGCCCATAGCACAAGCTTCCCAGGTGTGAACCCTGTCCAGGTTCAGGGCCTCACCAGGCCACATTCTTCACAGTAATAGACCGTTTCCACATTCGGATCTTCTACAGTGCGCACTTTTTGCACGTAATGGACCTCTCCAGTTTTTGGCCTTCCCCAGTTCACATTCATTCCGGGAATAGACGATCTTCTTGTTCGTTAGCAACCCAGGACCCGCACTGCTGAGGAATATCAAGATATATATTTCAAAAATAACCTGGTCACACTCTTTTCAGTAAAATTCCTCCTCCAGTTTCAGACCCTCCACAGGGAACATTCTTCCCAGGGATAAACCCTCTCCAGTTTCAGGCTCTCCACGGAGAAAACTCTTCACAGTAGCACAAAATCACAAAATACAGAACACCGCCCCCCCCTCCCCCACAACAAACCCACCACCCACATCACACTTTTCCATGGATGTGAGCTTCTACAGATTCAGATCCTTCCCATGTTACAGACATCCCAGGATTTAAGCCGTCCTGGTTCAAATATTCCTCAGATCAATCCATTCTCAAGAATGGCCCCTCTCCTGGTTCAGACATCCCCGCCAGGGCACACACTCCTCAGGAATCCTCTCACTCCAGGTTCCGAACATCCATTGGGCACTCTCTACCCAGAAATACACACTGCCCAGTTTCAGAACTTTCAAGAGCATTTTCTGTTTCCCAGGAACATATCATCTCCAGCATTAGAAGGTCCCCTATCTCACACCACCCATGAGAAGAGCCTGTCCATGTGCAGGCCTTCACTAAGGGAGAGGCATGTGGGGAAACAAACCTAGCCAAGTTTTGAAATCCCCATTGCACACTTCACAGGAATGCTGACCAAATAGCCTATTCCTGCTCCGGTGTTCCCATATTCCAAGGAAGAGATCCTGCCCAGATCTGGACACTCCCATGGACATATAATTCCCAGTAATAGTTGCTCTCCAGATTCGGACTCTCCCCAGCTCACATTCCATAAGGGAATAGGCACTCCCATGTTAGGACCACGTCACTCACTTCCGTTAATATCACAGTTAAAAATTTTTCCCAGTCACTCCAATTCCAGAGATAGATCCCTAGGTTTTGAAAAGCTCAAGAAGACACTCTTGTCAGGAAAATAAAAGCCTTGGCCAAGTTTAGCTTTTCTCCAAGGCATACTTTTTCCTGGATCGTCCCTAAACAACTTCAAGATCTCACCATCTCGACATTTCTCCAGGAATAAACCCTATCCACTGTCGGACACTCTTCAGGGTAGACCTATAGGGCGAGAGCATTTGAGAGTGGAGAGAGAGGCCACACAGCGTTAATGAGCGTGGAGAGAGAGAGGGGATCGCAAAAGACCAAAATGCCATGAGGCCGATGAGCAAAAGTAGGTCATTGGGCCCATCGTTTGTGTTCCATCACTCAAAGAGATCGTGTTTGAACTGATAACCCTCAGCACCACTTTCCTTCCTTTCGCCATAAACCTTCATTGCCTTGATCATTAAAAATCCGTCTACCTCAGCCTTGAATATCTTTAACGACGCGTCTTTTAAAGGCCTCAGCATTAAATAATCCACAGATTAACTACCATCTAAGAGAAATAATTCCCCCTGACCCCTGCCTTAAATAGGCCAACCCTAATTCTTAGATTATACCCTCTTGCCCTCGACTCCAGCACAAGTGCAGACAACCTTTCAGCATCTACCCTGTCAAGAATGTTTTGCATTTCAATATGGTCACCTCTCATTCCTCTAAACTCCAATGACCAAAGGGCCAACTTGTCCAACTTCTTCACATAAAAAAATCTATTCATACCAGGTATCAATCTGGTTAACTTTTCTGTACTGCCTCTAAATTCAGTATATTTTCCTGATATAAGGGGATCAAAACAGTTGAGAGTAATTTAGGTGTCACTAATGTCTTGTATAGTTGTAGCAAGACTTCCCAATTTTTATACCACATTCCCATTGAAATAATCGCCAACATTCCAGTTGCCTTCCCCAACACCTGCTGAAAATGTATTTTATTTTTGGGGATTCATGCACGAGGACTCCCAAATCCTTCTGTGCTGCAGCTTTCTGCAGTCTTTCTCCATTTAAATATTATTCAGCTCCTCTGTTCTTCATACCAATAAGCGCATAACCTCACATTTTCCCACGTTATTTTCCTCCTGTCAAGTCTTTGCCCACTCACTCTATATCTCCCTCTAGGCTCTTTAAATAATCCTCACTACTTGCCCTCCAAAATATTTTGGGGTCATCCAGTAAAGATAGACCAATAAGGAGTGTGGGGATAGAGGTGATAGATCTTTAAAGAGCACGAGATGGAAAAAAGTGCAGAGAACAGCTGATTGGTGGATATCTGTAGTCTTTAAAGTGAAGTTAAGGCGTTTTGTTTGTGCTTTGGTCTGTTGTCTATCCTTACCGCTTTTAAGAAATGGCTTCTGAAGTATAAGTTCGACACTAGTTTTTTTTTTAAATACAATAAAACATAAAGAGCGGGGGATTATTCAAGTGTGAAGAACAGGGATAGTGGATTAATCAATTAACTAATTAATTAATTACGACCGCGATGGCATGACGACTGCTGTGTTGCTGATAAAGCATGTGGGTGTTGCTGGTTACTAAAGTGACACAGTACGATCAGATTTGTAGTAAATGTTTGCAGCTCGAGGAACTTTGGATCCAAGTTAAGGAGTTGATGTCCAAGCTTCAGGCGTTGCTCCAAATCAAGGAGGGGAAAGTTACGCAGACAGTTTGCTTCAAGAGGTGTTCTCACCCCGCAGATTAGGTCATTCAAATTTGGTCTGCGATCAGGGACAGGAGGGTGTAACTGCAGGGGAAGTAGGTATGGGGACCCAGGGGGTCGCGTTAGAGGAGCCTCGGCGCCTGCAACTACCCAACAGTTGCTAGGTTCTGACACGCTGTGTGGACGAGGGCGGGCCTGCAGAGACGATGAGCGAACTGACCATGGGACTGTGGTACAGGGAACAATTCACTTTGGGATGTTAGGGAGCAGTATATTTGGGAGGATAGATACTGTTCTCTGCAGCAGTGAGCGCGACTCCCGAAGGTTGTGTTGCCTGCCCCGTGCCAGGGTTATGGAAACCTCCTCAGGGCTGGAGAGGAATTTGAAGTGGAGGGGAGAAATCTACTTTTATTCGCAACGTTGCCGCCAACGACGTTGAAAGGAGCATAAAGGAAATTCTGTTGAAAGAATTCGAAGAGTTAGGAGCTAAAGTAAAATGCATAACCTCTAAGGTAATAATCTTGGGATTACTAACTGAGCCATGGGCAAACTGGCATAGGATAAAGTCAAGGAGATAAATGCTTGGCTCAAAGTTTGTTGTGGGAAGAATGGGTTTCAGTACAAGGGGCACTGGCACCTGCACTGGTCTAGAAGGGATCTGTTCTGGTGGGGCGGGCTTCACTTGAACTGTGCAGGGACAGGTGTCCTGCCGAATTAAATAACGAGGGATCAAAGGACCGTTTGTAAGTTTAATTGCAGTTGGGGAAGCTGGAGCGTGGTAAAGTAGATTTACAAAGGAAAATAATATGACAGCATTGCAGGTCAGCTTTTTAGATATCGATGCCATGAATATGGCAAGAATGGACAGAATGTTTAAACATTAAAAAAGAAAACCAGCAGAAAATATCGTTAAAGGGACAAACTGGTTAAAAGTCAAAATTGATGCCTCTTTAATGAAATGCTCATAGTATTCAGTAAATACAATAAATTAATTAACGGCAAAATAGATGTAAATGGGTGTTATCATATTGACATTATGGGGACATGATCACGAGGTGTCCAAATCTGGGACAAAAACATTCAGGGCAATGTGATTTTCGAAAGTACAGGCAGGAAGAAAAGGGTGTTGGGGTAGCTTTGTTAATACGAGATGGAACAAGTACGGTAGCAATAAATGATTTTGCTTTGGAGGATGTAAAATCCACATGGGTAGAGTTAATAAATAACGTGGAATGAGACACTGGTGGGAGCCGTCTATAGGCTGCCTAACAGTAGCTATACTGGAGGGCACAGAATATATCAGGGATAATGTGGGCTTGTAAAAAAGACAATACCTTAATCATGGGTTAGCTTAATCCTAATGTGGTTTGGGAAAATGAAATTGGCAGAGGTAGCCATGAGCAAGGGAATCATCCAGTTTATCCAGGACAGTTTCCTAGAACAATTTGCTGTCGTTCTAACAATGGAGCGGGCAACTTTGGATCTGTTTCTGTGCAATGAGTCATGTTTAGTAAATTATCTCGGAGAAAAAGATCCCCCTCGGAAGCAGGGAACATAAAGTGCTAGAATTTAGCATTCAAATTGAGAGTGAAGATTGGTCCGACACAAATGTGTTAAACTTACAAAAAGGTAATTACACAGAAATAAGGGCAGATTTGGCTGGAGTGGACTGGGGAAGGAGTTTAGCAGAAAAGATACTTAATGAACAATAGCAGACGTTTAAGTAAATAATTCTTGGCTCGCAACAAAAATCTATCCCTGTGAGTAAGAAGGGTTCTTGGAAGGAGATACACCAAACATGGTTAACCAAAGAATTTAAGAATGGAAACAAATTGAAATAAAATAAAACGAACAACATGAGAAAGATTAGTCATAAACCTGAGCTTTAGGAAATATTTAGAAACCAATAAAATACGACCAAAAATATAATAAAGTGGGTGTAATGAAACGCTGATGGTGAATGAGCAATTAATATAGAAGCGGACAGTAGTATATATTTTTAAATATAAAAAGAAAAGAGAGGCCGAAGTGATACTTGACCCTTTAGAGAATGAGGGTGTGGAAATAATAATGGGGAGCCAAGAAAGTCAGAGGTTTTGAATAAATATTTTCCATCAGTCTTCACGGTAGAATACACTCGTAGCATTCCGAAAAATGGTAAATAATCAGGGGGAACATAACATGGGGGGAGGAAATGAAACAATAACTATCAATAGAGAAAAAAGTATGAGTGAAACTACTGGGGCTGAAACCGATAAGTCCCGTGAACCTGAGTGTTTGCATTCTAGGACATTAAAGGGAGTAGCTACACAGTAGTAGATGGACTGCTGGTGATCTTCCAAGAATCCTTAGATTCAGGAAACTCCCAGAAGATCGGAAGTTTGTCAAAGTAATGCCCTCATTCAAACAGGAGGGAGACAAAATGCAGGTAACCATAGGCCAGTAAGCTTAACATCCATCATTGGGAAAATGTTAGAGTCTATGATAAAGGATGTCTTACATTCATAGAGTCATAGTGTTCTAAAGCACAGGAAAAGGCCCTTCGGCCTATCGAGTCTGCGCCGGACAAACAAGCACCTAACTATCCTAATGAAATTTCCCAACACTAGACCCATAGCCTTGTATGACATGGCGTCGCAAGTGCACATTCAAATTCTTGCTAAATGTTATGAGGGCTTCTGCATCAGAAGTCACACCCCACCCCCCCACCCCCCCCCCCCCCCCCCCCCCACACGCACCAACCCCCCCGCCCCCATCAATCTCCTCTGCTCCAGGGGGAAAAACAGTCCGTACAATCTCTCTTCAAAACTAAAACTTTCCAACCTAGACAACACCCTGGTCATTCTCCTCTGCACTCTCCCTAGTGCAATAACATCCTTCCTAAAATGTGAATTCTAGAACTGCCTACAGTTCACTAGCTTTGGCCTAAACAGCGTTTTATACAGTTCCAGCATAACCTCCCAGCTCTTATATTCTATGCCTTGGCTAATAAAGGCAAGTATCCCATATGCTTTCTTAACCACCTCATCTACCTTCACTGCGACATTAGGAGACCAGTGAAAATGGAGACCAAGGTCACTCTGATTCTCGGCACTTCCCAAGGCCCGTCCATTCATCGAATATGCCAGTGTCTTGCTTGTCCAGCCCAAGTGCATCATCTCACACTTATCTGGATTAAATTCCATTTGTCACTGATCAGCCTGTTTGACCAGCCTACCTATATCTTCCTGTAACCAAAGGCTACCCTCCTCTCTGTTTATCACCACACCAATTTTCGTGTGATCAGCAAAGTTCCTCATCATCCCTCCAACATTCATGTCTAAATTGTTTATATATACCACAAGCAGCTAGGACCCAACACCAATCCCTTTGGAACCCCACTGGACAGAGGCATTCTGTCAGATACACACCTCGACCATCAGGCTTCGCATCCTGCCACTCAGCCAATTCTAGAACCAGTTTTCCAAATTGCCTTGGATTCTATGGTCTAGTTATCAGTCTCCCATGAGGGACCGTATCCAATGCCCTGCTGAAGTCCAACTAGACCACGTCAAATACATTGCCCCCATCTACACACCTGCGTACCACTGCGAAATAATCAATCAAGCTGTTCAGACATGCCCTCCCCTTAACAAAACCATGCTAACTGCAGTTGATTAATCCATGCCTCCCAAAGTGTAGATTAATTCAGGCCCTCAGAATGGCTTCCAAAATTTCTCCACCACTGAGGTTCGACTCACTGACTTGTAGCTCCCTTGTTGGCCCCTCTCTCCCTTCCTGAATAAGAAATGATGTAATAGCAGATCAATTAAAAATGCACATTAAACTCAAGCAGATTGAGTATGGCTTCATGAAGGGGAAATCATGCCTGACATATCTATTATAATTATTTGAGGAGATAACAAGCAGAATGAGTAATGGAAAACCAGTAGGTGTAATAATTCTGGATTCCCAAAAAGGCATTCAATAATGTACCACACATATGGCTGCTTAATAAGGTAAGAGCCCATAGTATTGCGGGTACTATATTAGCATGGATAAGGGTTGGCTAACTAAAAGAAGACAGGGAGCTTGAATAGTGCGTCTGAGGCGGTGGCGGGGAGCGGGGGTGTTGGTGTCCCGCATTTTCATCATGGTCACCTGTAAGTATTGAAACGCCACATGGATCAATACTGGGGTCACAATTGTTTACTTTTTATATTCATGACTTAGATGAGGGAAGTGAATGTACCAACCCAAGTTTACAGATGACACAAAAATATGTGAAAAGGCAGGTGGTGAGGATGACACAAAGAATCTACGTGGGAATATAGAAAAGTTAAGTGACTAGGCAAAAACTTGGCAGATTGCATATAATGTATGTAATTGTGAGGTTATGCACTTTGTCACGAAGATCAGAGGAGCTGAGTATTATTTAAATGGAGAAAGCCTGCAGAAAGCTGCAGCACAGAGGGATTTGGGAATCCACGTACATGAATACCAAAATGCTAACGCGCAAGTTCAGCAGGTAATAGGTAAGGTGAACCAAATTGAGGTCCTTTATTTCAAAAAAAAATGCCGTATAAATTTGTGACATGATGCTAAAACTATAAAAGGCACGAGTTAATCCTCACTTAGAATACTGTGAACAATTTTGACCCCCTTATTTAAGGAAAGATATACTAGCAGTGAAAGCAGTCCAGAGAAGGTTCATTAGGTTAATCCCAGGTATGGAACGATTTCATCTTTGGAGATGTTGAGTTGGTTGGATCTGCACTCATTGGAGTTTAGCAGAATGAGAAGACACATTCTTGAAACATCTGTGAATCTTAGGGGCTTGACAGGCTGGATGATGAGAGCTTGTTTCCGTTGTGTTAGAGTTTTGGACAGGAGGACATAATCTCAGTGTAAGGGTTCAGCAATTTAATCAGGAGACGAGGAGGAATTTCTTCTCACAGAGGTCGGTAAATCTATGGAACTATTTCCCGCAGAGGGATGGAGGGACTGAGTCATTAATTACGTTCAAGGCTCAGTTAGACAGATTTTAAAAGAGTAAGGGAATCAAGGGTTTTGGGGAAAAGGCAGAAATGTGGAGTAGAGGATTATCAGATCAGCCGTGATTTCATTGAATGTCATAGCAGACTCAAAGGGCGGAATGACAAGCTTTTGCTCCAATGTCTTATGGCCTTATATTAAAAAAAAACAATAAGAGGATTGGAACACCGTCAGAGTGGTGCTGGAGCGCTTAAAAGTCAGGAACTGGTTAACACCTATTTCTGTTGGAGCAGTTCAATAGAAAATGGAGCGATATCCAGACATTTAACTTCCAACACTCATCAACACATTTATTCAACCAACATCAAAACGCTTCCTGTAGTTAATCTATTCAAATGGCAAAACACAGTGATAGCTCTATGGAATGAAGAGATCACTCATCAATAATAAAAAAAAAACATTATTTCCTAATACAAACAATTTATTTCATTCCAGTTACTGACCTACAGTCGGCCCAATTCTACCCTGACCTATACACCCAGTATTACATTAGCACTTGGATCAGGTATTACACTCTGGTACTGACCTACATTTAACGCAGTTTTAGACTGACAGATGTACCCAGTAAAAAATGGTGACTGCGGTCAGCGATTCCACTCTGCTTACTGACCGATACTTAGTACAAATTAACATGAACAGATAATGTCAGTAAAAAATGTCGTGACTGTGGCCAGGCACCCCACTCTGATCAGTGACCCACACTCAGTACAATTCTAAACTGGTAAATAGATGCAGAAATATATGGTCACTGGATTCAGATATCCCACTCTGGCTAGGGACCCACAATCAGTGTGATTTTCCTTTCACTGCCACTGAACATTACTTCAGAGAATCTGCCTTCACTGAGGCCTAATTTAACATACACGATATTCCGTTAAATGCTAGGACTTAATATATAAAGGAGCCTGTGAGTTATAAACAAAAGTTTATTTTCAACTGACAAAAGAAAATAGAGTCGCAGAGACAGTTCAAGACGTTATAATTCAGCAAATTATATCGCTGATTCGGTGTGAACAGTGATCAGCAGATCAGCATGTAATATTTTCAGTCACAATTTAAAATGAGAGCAGCTCACACATAGATTTACACAACTTCTATGGTTATAGTCACTTACCAGGGACACCATTAACAGCAAGGATTGTGAAGAATATTTTCTCAGCCAGTTCAATTGGAGGAACCATTTTCAGTATGAAGTAATGCGCCCTTTTGTGCTGCTGGCAATCCCTCTGTCTTAAACGCTGAGGTGTTACATTACCAAAGGTTTTAATTAATACCCTGTGGGGTCACCTCAGGGATGTTGAAATTGCAACATTGTTCAAAGAATTATTTTTAAATAAATGAACAAACAGATTATGTCATTGAGCTCAGTGAAAATGTGTTTGTTTTTAGATTCAGCGTCCACATTCCAAAGACAATTCCTATGCTGATCACATTAATTAACGAATAAAAACAGCAGCTTCATTCACCCGGATAACATGCTGTCCACTCAAATACCATCAGTCCCATCTCTAGGTCTCAGATTGCTTCAAGGAAAGCCGGCACTTGGCTGTTACCATTCAGACATTAAATTCCAAACGTTAGAGTGCCTCTCCCCACGCTGTTCTATTGTAAACTGGGATGTAGCTGCCCTCTTTAACTGTGGACATTCAGTTTATGCGAGTAACGTAGGTTAGGGGTGACAATTTATTGCAAAATTGAACGAATAAAGTGTCAGGAAGTATTTAAACTCCCACAAAAATTGATTTCACACCTCAATCAAATGCGACTCCCTTACAATCTTTCTGTCTCTCCCTCTCTCTGTTTCTGTCTCTCTCTCTCTCTGTGTTTTGCTCTCTGGCTCTCCCTCTCTGTCACTGTATTTCTCTCGCTCTGTCCCTTTGTCTGTGTGTCTCTATCTCTCTGTGTCTTTTTCTCCTCTACTCACTCTATTATATTCCCACTCTCTCTTTCTGTGCCATTCTCTCTCTCTGTCTTTATGCCACTTTTCCCCTATCTCACTCTCTCTGTCTCTTTCTTTCTCTCTCTGTCTCTCTCCGTCTCACCCTTTCCTTCTCACTCGGTCTCACTCTCTGTCTGTTTCTCTTCCCGACTCTTCATCTCTCTCTATCAGAGAATCAGAGTGCAGAAGAGGCCCTTGGGCCCATCGGGTCTGCACCGACACATGAGGGACACCTGACCTACCTACCTAATCCCATTTACCAGCACTTACCCCATATCCTTGAATGTTATAACTTGCCAAGTGCTCATCCAGGTACATATTAAACGATGTGAAGCAACCCGCCTCCACCACTCTACCAGGCAGCGCATTCCAGACCACCACGACCCTCTGGGTAAAAAAGTTTTTCGTCACATCCCCCCTAAAACTCATACCCCTCACCTTGAACTAATGCTCCCTTGTGACAGACCCTTCAACTAAGTGAAACAACTGCTCCATATCCACCCTGTCCATGCCCCTCATAATCTTGTTCACCTCGATCAGGTCGCCCTCAATCTTCATTTGGAACAATGCAGCAAGCCAAGGACAGATTTGTAGGCAAGAGAGCAGCGTGGAGTATTAAAATGGCAAACGACAGGGAGGTCTGGGTCTTTCTTGCGGACAGACATTGTTCCAGTGAAGCCCAGTGCAAACTGGAGGAACAGCACCTCATCTTCCGACTAGGCACTTTACAGCCTTCCTGACTGAATATTGAATTCAACAACTTTATATCTTGAACTCCCTCCTTCATCCCTACCCCCTTTCCGTTTCTTCCCCCTCCCTTTTGTTTTTTCCAATAATTTATATAGATTTTTCTTTTCCCATCTATTTCCATTATTTCTAAATATATACCTATAATGCCCTGTCAGTCTTTCCACCCACCCCACTAGAGCTGTATCTTGAGTGTCCTGCCATCCAATCTTAATTAGCACATTCTCTTAGATAATATCACCACCTTTAACTCCTCTTTGTACCTTTGTCGGTGACATCTTTTTATTATCTGCTCCTATCGCTGCTTGCTTGTCGCTACAACCAGCACCCCCCACCCCTCACCGAACTTCTCTCCCCACCACTCCCCCCCACCTTAAACCAGCTTATAATTCACCACTCTCCCAATTTTACTCAGTTCTGTTGAAGGGTCATGAGGAGAAACGTCAACTCTTTTCTTCTCCACCGATGATGCCAGACCTGCTGAGCTTTTCCAGGTAATTCTGTTTTTGTTTTGGATTTCCAGCATCAGCAGTAGTTTTTTGTTTTTTATACAGCTTTATTATAATCAGTCTGGTAATCCTCACTGCATCGAGCTTTCATGCCTTCAGTGAAAAGAGTTTTCTGTTCTTTTGGGTTAACAGGTCTTCTAGACTCGTCCCGGCTGCGATCCACAGAAAGGAATCTGAAAAGGAACTCCACAGGCAGCTTTCAAAAAAATACATTGGTCAGCTTCATTTAAATATCGGTTTAGACGGACAAGATGGTGACAAGCAATCCATTGCTCACAGTGGAAGAGGAGTCTGCAGCAGCTCTGTTGTTTCAGTCTCGATAATGTGATACATGTTCTCCAGCTGCTCCAATTCCTGATGAAATTGAAGGTTAATATCCAATTACTGCATTGTTCTGGCCATGAATTGAAACCAATATTGGACTCAGCATTAGAGTACAATATGGGTTCATTTTTTAACATGACCTGACCATGATGGCCATTTATAAGTGACGAAATGTCGTCCTCTACTTGGGATAAAACAAGGGCTTGCTGGGAAATTGAACTTCATTTACCAAAAGCAGAGAAAGAAAGTGCCTTAAAAATTTCCATTTGAACGTCAAACTCATTCTTATGAAAATAAACAAAGTTGTATCATACGAAAATGAATTGATTTTTCGAATCTATATTCTTCCATTAGCATATAGCATATATCTACGATGATTTGTTTATCACTGCTGCATTATAACCTCTGTATACTACACACAGTGTGCCATTCCGACAGACATGAGGTAATGTCAAAAATATACATAATCCAATCTTCTGAACGTGTGGCCAAAAGTGTGATTTATTTTGGGGCGCTAGGAACAGCAGCATAACATGGTGGCAGCAGGTACTGCGGATAGAACTTAAACATTTGAAATGATGTAAATGCTGAACCATACTTTGAAAATATCCGTGAATTGAAGTCCAAAAATTCTCTGATCCGTTCAAAAACATGGTGGTCCCTGCATCATTTAAAGCAGAGATCCAACTTATGATCAATTGGGAGGCTGAAAATGCTGTGGGGGTGATCCAGGAGCTCAAGCATCAGGGAAAGTCAACATTCTGTAGTTGTCTGAAAAATACTAAAAACGAGAGGAGATCAGGTATCGCCTTGTCTTGATATGACGGTAAACATTTGGATCTTTTCAATGGATGGGAAATGAGTGAGGATGAAAGTGAAAACCGAGCAAAGTTTTTTTTCAGAAATTCAGCTGGAATTTACAGCTTTTATTAGAAAAGATCAGCTCACAATGTCGCAGGCTATTGAGGCACCCCTGTTCATGAAGCCAGAAAGAGCGAATTGAAGATGCTGTCAGCCTAAATGGCTAAACTTCAGTTAATACGAGGAAAATCGGGTGGATGCAGTGAATCAGTGACTAATGGGTGCACGTCAGGGAGAGAGAGATAGAAAGAAAAAAAATGAATGTGTGAGAGAGCAGATGTCCACATTTTTTCACCGACAAAAGGAAATGCAGCACATACATCTCAAAGAGCAAAGCTTGTAGAAAAAAACAATCACTGGCAAAAGATGCACAGGGTTAAGAAAGAAGAGGATCAACAAATTATCACAGGCAGAGGAACAGAGTGAATGAGAAGGAGAAGAAATCAAAGCGCCCATTACATAGTTAATGGTGACGAGATTGAGGATACATAAGAAATCGGAACTAGGAAGTTGTATGAAATGTGTAGACGTGACTTGTCCTACAGAAAAGTAACTTACACAAGTATTCAGATCTGGAAAAGTTTGGAAATGCGCTCACAAACATTAATCCAAATCTTAATGCCAGAGCAGAAACAAATCTTCAAACTAAAACCAGAAGACATTTTCTGAAATGTTGAAATGTATAGTTGACCCGAAGAAAGATGCATTGCAAGCCAGTAAACATATGCTGATGGTCGAGGGTGGAACTGATATTTGATAGCTGGGGACGAGCCAAGTCAAAAGGACCCAAAGGAAATGACGTTTGGTTTATTTTCTATGTCACTGAATGGTGCTGCTATCCTGGGGTTGAGCAGTGGTGAAAAGCTGCACCTGAACGTAGCAAACCAGGAGATGAATGAGGCGTCACTGAGGATTGAAAATAATACATTCGTTGAAAGCGTCCTTCAATCAGAAGAAAGAAAGATCTGGTCCAATTGCACCCTCAGTGTTTAGATAAGTTATGCGAATGTTTTGAATATTTGGATTATCACATGATGATTGATCCAGACAATATAATTGATTCATTCCGCATCTAAAGTACCAATAGATCTGAAAGGAAAGCTTGAAATTTAGCTCCAAGAGACAGAGAGAAGAAAATAATTACCCATGTCATGGAGCCTAGAGATTGGTAAATTCCAATGCCGTAACAGAGAAGGCAAATGGGCGACTAAGTATTTGTCTGAATCTCAAAGACCTAAATCAATCAATAAAGAGGACTCAGTATATTATTCCAACAGTGCAAGAGACCATGCCGGATCTGGCAGGGGCAAAAGCTTTCAGCAGCTCCTTACCAGATATGGCGACTGGAACGTGAAGCTTGATGATAAATCTTCAAACCTGACATCATTCAACACACCCCATGAGCGGTACAAATACCGCCATCTATCATTTTCCCTTAAATTGAGCTCTGGTGTGTTCCAGCAGAAATCAGATTTAAGCACGGGGTGCCACAGAGCAGTCAGCATAACTGATACCCAACTCTCTGTGTGAATCATTGAACATTTTTAGTACAGAAGTTGGCCATTCAGCACATCCAGCCAATGAAAGTACTCTGCAGGAGTAATCTCACTGGTCCAACTCGTCCACCCTTTCCCCAATACCCAGTAAATAGTTTCCCTTCAGAATCTCGTCCACTTTCCTCCCGGAAACCATGATTAACCTTTGCTACATCTCTTTCTCAAACAGAACATTCGAGACCCCATCTTCTCACTGTGTTAAAGGGATTTTCCTCATGTCACATTTGCTTCTTTTGCCAAGCAAATAAGCGCAATGTCATGTGATTCTCGGACCTTCGGCCAACGTAAAGAATAATTATCTACTCTTTCTTGATCGATCATGATTCTGAACACATCTACATAATATTGCAAGCTTCTCTTCTCCAAGCAAAACCCAAGCTTCTCCAATCTATCCACAAAATTAAGGAATCTCATCATTGAATCTATTCTCGTGAAAACATTTCCCCTACCTTTAGCCTCTTTAATTAAAGCGGGTAGTAATTCCACTGCAGGTAATTCAGAGATGCCGAACCCAGGGATGATGGCGTTGTCTCATATGGAAATTTTCAACGAATGAGCTGGTACCTGTTGGAGTTCAGAGTCGCCTTGTAACAGTTAAGATTCCGAGAGACATTGAACGAGTGGCTACCGAGAGGGTGTTTCCCTTTGTGCCGGAATCCAGAACTAGTGGAACAATTTAAGAATTTGAGTCAACCATCTAAAACGCGGATGAGGAGAAATTCCTTGTCTCAGAGACTCGTTACTTCCCTCCACCAGTGAGCAGTGGAAGCCGGGTCATTGAATATAGTCAAAGCTAAGTTCGGCAGAGCTTTCATCGACAAGGGAGCAGAGGGCAATGGGGAGATGGACAGAGAAGTCCAGTAAAGGGTTGGAGTTAATTTCACAACCTGATCAGCGATGATCTTCTAAATAGCAGGGTAGTTTCTAGGGCCCTAGTATCTTTGACCTATCCCTGTTTCTAATGTTCTTAACCCCTTTTGCAATCTCAAATCTTTCAACAGAAAATGATTTGAACTATCTCAACCAACAATTGATGTGATCAGGCCGGATATAACGTGGGGAATGGAGAGTAAAATTGCTGTGCAGAGTGAATAGTTCTTTTTCATGGTGAATTTAGAATTTGAATATCATATTTGAAGATATTCTCAGTGCCTCTGGAAACTGAACTGGGCTCTGGAAAGAGAGGCTGTGCTTGCTGCCATATCACCTCCCATCCTCCGCTTGGGGCCGCTCTAACATTCGCCTGGCCGTACTGTGTCTCCCTGGTCCTCCCAGTGTTCACACTTTCTTACCCCCTGTACCCACTGCTGCTCTTTGTAGAAATCCGGCCGCAGGTCCGCAGGCAACATCTCCTGGCGTCAGTGTTTAATTGTAGTCATTTATTTTAATTTGACAAAGAGAAAGGGAAAAGTTTCGCTTCGGAATGGAGAACGAGCTGGAGCTCTGACCCGTCGAGGTGGTAAATAGTAATAACAATAATGAAATGATAAATGAAAAGCAGCCGCCTGCTCAGCGGGCAATAGTGCTGCGCGTGTGCGGTCTGTTCACTCTCCCAGAGTGCAGTGTATCTGATAGAGGGCCTTCCCATCCGCGGGGGATTGTGGGAACTTGGCAAGCCATTGCTCCAACAATGATCAGGGCATATATTTATCCTGAAGGCGAGTAATGAATTAAGTAATTGGGACAATGTGGAGTCCATTCTGTCTTTGGAGCCCGTCCGTCATCCAATAAGAACATGGTTGAATTTTCACCTTAAAACTCTCTCCCTCACACATAAACACACACACAAACAGGCTCAGCCCCACACACTCGCGGTATTAAAATACACAAAACACTCACACAAACAAAATGTACCCACAGAAAACACACATACTCACGCACACATTCACACACATAAACACACACAGGGTGAGATTGTGCAAGTGTGTATTTCGTGTTTGATGGTGCGGTGCAAATGGATTAGTATGTGTCTGAGAACATGTGAGTGTGTGCTTGGCAGAAAGCATTGGAGGGAGAGGATTGAGGCAGTGTGTGTGAGGGAGAGCGTGTGAGTCAGTGTGGCTATGATTTTTTGTATTTGTGATTCAGGACCTCTGTGTGTGTGTGTGTGTGTGTGTGTGTGTGTGTGTGTGTGTGTGTGTGTGCGTGCGCTTGTGGGTGTATGAGTGTGTTGATGGTGCGTGTGGAAGATTGTCTCATTGTGAGATTGCGAAAGTGAATTTGTAATAGTGTGAGAGAGTGTGTGACTGTCTGAGTTTATGTCTGCGTGTTCGTCTTCAGGGTGTGTGACATTCAGAGTGGTTGAGAAATGTCTGAATGTGAGTGGGGGTGAGAGTGTTATAGCGGGGGAGTGTGTTTGAATGTGTGTTTGGGTTTGCCTGTTGATGTACATGAGAGCTTCTCTGTGAGAGTTTGTGAGTTAGTGTGATATGCGATTGTGTATACGTGTGAGTGCTGAGAGCATTTTGTGAGAGTCTGTGAGTAAGTAGGTGATTCTGTGTGTGTGTTTCTGAGAGATAGAGGGTGAGTGTGTCAATATGTGTGAGATATTGACTGTATGATATTGTGATCGCCTGACAGAATCTCTGTGTGTGTGCATGTTGGTCTTTGTCTGCATGCACATGAATCTGAGTCTGCGTGAGTGAAAGTGGGTGCGTGTGAGGGAGACAGAGAAGGTGTGGAATTGTGACAGTGTGATATTGAACGAGTATTCGATTGTGGGAGGGTCTGTGAGAGAGGGAGTGAGTGTGTGATTGAGATAATGTGTGAGTGCTTGTCTGAATGGGTGTGAGGGAGTGAATTAATTTTTGTGTCTGTGAGAGAAAGAATGTGCTTTACAGAGAGTGTGTGAGTGTCTGTCTGGGTGCGTGTGTGTGTGTGAAAGAGAGTGATACAGAGAGAGAGAGAGCAATATGTGCAGCTTGAGATTGAGTGAGCATGTTAACCCGTGAAAATGTGTGAATGAGAATGTGCATGTGAGTGTGATTGTGTGTGGGTAAAAATGAGTGTAATTCAGTATCTGATTGTGTTTGTGTATGTTTGTGTGAGAGAGAGAATGAGTGACATTTTGACAGTTTAAGATTGAGTGAATTTGGGATTTGAGTGCGTGAGTGACAATATGTCAATTAGTGGATGCCTGTGATTGAGACTGTATGCTGGCGAGATAGAGCATGTGTTTGAGAAAGTGTCTATGACACTTTAATAGTGTGAGATGGAGTGAATGTGTATGGCTGCATGTTATTGTGTATGTGGCTCTGTGTGTCATTGTTTGAGCTTGTGTACCTGTGTGTGTGTGTGGGTTTAAGAGACACCAGGATTTTCCACGCCAGGCTTGTGTATTATAATTGTTTTTCTTATTCTTTAATAATGACCACAATCCCTAAATTCAGGGGGTCAGCCCAGATTGGGCCTATGCCCCCCAGAAGCTTGTGCACAAAGGGAGGCATTGATCTTTGCCAGATCGCTTGTGAGCCTTGTGTGAGAAGCATTCTCTGGGTGCTTGTCGTTTGCTCTTCACACACGCCTCGATTGCTAAGCTTTGCTTTAGCATAACGACATGCTGGGGGTACCCTACAGCTGAGTATCGCTGGAGACTTCACCTCAGCGATGTGACGACTGCTGGAGAGACTACCCAAGCGTTGTGACTGCTGCTGGACAGTCCACCTCAATGATGTGAATAATGCTGGCGAGACCGCTCGAGCGAGGTGGATGATGCTGGAGAGCCCACACGTGTGATGTGACTACTGCTGGAGAGTCCACCAGGGTGATGTAACTATTGCTGGAGTGACCATCCGCGTGATTTAACTGCTGCTGGAGCGACCACCTAAGTGATGTAACTACTGCGGGAGTGACAACATGAGCTATGCAACAACTGCTGGAGAGTCCATTGCAGCGATGGTTGAGATAATCGATACCACGTGCCGAGGATGTCACCATACGCAAAGTTCTCAATCGTTCCCAGTGCCCATGATGTGTTCCAGGGTTCCATCCTGTCAAGACCATAAAAGTTGCTGTGTGCATGTTCCGGTCCAGCGCGATTTCATGATTTCAAGTGCATGGGGCCGGCTGTCGGGGGCTGGGAGGGCGATAATTGAACATAATCATTTGAAACTTGCAGGTTACACTACAGTTATGGATTTTAAATTCTAATATGCAAAGTACATTCATATCTATAGCGTTACAAAGTTACTAATCATAATAAGTTCGTGTATTTGTGCAGGTGTAACAGTGATTAATTTTGAAATACTGTAAATAACCATTGATAAATATTGAATTCCGACAAAGTGAAGAATTCCATTCAGTTGAACTTGCTGCTATTAACATATTTATTCCCAGTTGCTTAAATATGTCCCAAGTTGAATGTTTAACTGGCGAACTACGTGTATAAGAACGAGCAGCCTGCTGGTCCCAGCTGGACGGCAGCAACAGTTGTGCCTCTGATCGAGTCGCACACGGATTCCTTCTCTCTTTTGCACCAGATCAATATCTACATTTTTGGATACTTATTTTTGGGAATTCAAGAGTTCAATATGTTTAGAAGCTTCGAACAGAATATACCTTTGTAAGAGTGGCACACATTCACAATCACATACTTGAGAAATTCTGCTCAGTTCCACGGGACTGTCTTCCATGAATTTGACTAAAGATTGCTACAAGAATAGCAATCTGCCCTAAGCATTATGTACATCCAAAATGATCCATTTTATAGCTTATTATTTGTGGATATCTTCGATGAATTTGCTTTCAAAACATCACAAAAGAAAATATTTTAACGTTTTCACTTCATATGATGTTCAAACAGATTTGCTGCAGTTTGTATTACTGCTTCTTCTTAATGAACTGCTGATTTGCCTCACAGATTTTCTGTTTGTTTTGTCAAAATTTTTCATTTTTACCAATTAAGAAATCGTGAACGTATATTAATTTGAAATTAGCTAATGCAAACAGATATTTTGTGAGACCTATTTTAGTTCAATTCAAATGTGTTATTTGTGCCCTTACCGTTGCATATTTGCGAAGATACAATTTGCAGTACACTTACTGTGAGAATTATAAGGGAAACCATTTATAGAATGGGCCGTTTTAAGCTTGACATACTTCAGGGTCTCGGCAAGTCTTAATTCAGTCCTGTGACTGGCATTTATAAGACACCTCTTTGTCTACTGAAGACCTGAATATTTCCTTGTATTTCCATTCAAAACTCACTGACTTTAATTTTAAGGCAATTGAGCTTAGATCAGAGCTGGGAAAGTTTAGGCACTTAAGAGGTTTAAGACACGGTGAAGGCGGGGGGAGGGGGGGTGGGGGGGAGGTGGTGGTGGGGGATATGGACACAATAATTGTCTGTGATAAATTGGAAAAAAGAGGAGACTGTTTAAAACTCCATATTTCCAAAAAGAATAAATACTTTATTCATCAAACATGTTAAGGTGCAGTACATGAATGTTCCATGAAGGCAAACTAATGCGTTGTTGGAATTCTGAAACAAAATAAATACACGCTTGTAATAATCTGCATGCCTGACAGCATCTGTGGAGAGAAAGACAGAGTTAGCGTATCAACTACATATTACTCTTCTTCAGGACCCGATACGTTAACCCTGTATTACTCTCCACAGATGCTGTCAGAACTGTTGAATTTTTGCAGCATTGCATTTTTTGTTTTTCGTACATGACTGTTCCACTTTGACATTAAGTCTATTAATTTTACTGCATGCCTTACTCAGAATTGTTTAAACACCATTACAGTCTGGTTAACTATATATTTCTCATTTAGAATCAAGCACTGCCTTTTACTTTTTAGCACAGAGATCAGATTGACGGCAGTGCAAAACAATAACAAGGAATTTCCTAAATAAAGCAGATAGTGTGCACTGGAAGAACAATCTCTCCCTCTCTCTCTTTCTCACACACAGACACACACACACACACACACACACACACATGCGCACACTCACCAACACTTGCAAGTGCTCTCTCTCTCTCTCTCTCTCCCCCAATCTGTCTCTCACACACATGCACATACAAACATATGTGCACACACAAATACACACAGGTTGACGAAGATACTGACAGGCACATACACAGAAACAGACTCACATTCACAAATCTCCTTCTGTAGGACGGTGTCGTGTTCACCTGCTACTGAAATATACAGTATACACGTACACAAACACACACACACGGACACACAAACATACACACATACATACACACACACACACACACACACACACGGACACACACATACATACACACACAGAGATAGATAGTCAGACACGTACACACTCTCTCTCACAAACAGGAATGCAAATGAACGTACACAAAATTAGAGATGGACAGAAAGATAAATATATGCGTGCACTCCCATAGGCACGCACACACATGCACACACACATACACAATGAAACACACATGCAGAGGGACACACACACAGGCGGACAGACACTCAAATACGCAACACGTTAACAAAGATACCCACGCACGTACAAACACCTCGACGGACAGACACTCAGACATACTCCCATAGCCACAGACATACCCACATACACGCACACAAGTACACACACATACACATTCTGACACATTCTTCCGCACACAGACGGACAGAAGGATAAATAGACACATTTACTCACATGGTCAAATACACTCACACACACGGACTTACCTTCAGCAAACTCCCTCGGCTTGGGTCTGTCATGACCCCGCTCTCACACATATGCTCACACTCACAAACAGATATACACTAAATAATTACGCTAAATTATACACTACTGTATAAATTGACATTTAGTTGCTAATTTGGTCTTGATACCCAATGCAGTGGAAACAAATTGTATGTTTTATTGGACATACAACTGATCGACAGGGTGTAACGTTCGATCTGACTTGTGAACATTAAATCGATAGCCAACACATGGACGGGTAAATTTACAATAAATCGTGGATTTTTCATGATATCTAATATACGGGATATAAAGTTAAAGCTATTGTTGTATTGGTCTTGAAAACATTACATGAGGAGAAAATAAAGACATTTCGGCATTGGACCTGATAAGCAACGAAATCAGAAGATTTCTGAACTCTGAAGAGGATAGTATAGTATTTAAAAAGGGTATGGACGAGTTATTGGAATTGATAGGCAGGGGATCGATGAAATTCAAAGCTGAGAGAAGAGAAATTATTCATTTTGGGAGCAAGAACATTAGTAGAAGCAGCACAAAATAAAGGATACATCCCTGAAGAGGGTATGAGCAGAGGGACATGTCATTGAAGGTGGCAGGGTAGTTTGAGAAATCAGAAACTAAAGCAAGGCTGCCTTTATCGGAAAATACAGTACAGGTGCAAGGAGGTTACGTTCCACTTCAATAAATCACTAGTTCGTGCTCCAGTTGAAATATTAACTCTAGTTCTGGGCAAGGAATTGGAAGCTACTGTATAGATTAAAGATATGATTCATGAGAATGCTTCCCAGGCTGAGTTTGGATAAATTGTAGGGATTGGAGCTTGGTTCCTTGCTGTTTTTGATATATATAAACGATATGGAATTGAATGTGAGAGGGATGATCAGTAAGTTCACGGATGCCCGATAAAGTAGTGAGGTGGTAAAGATTGTGGAGGAGAGCCTTAGATTAAACGAGGATATAGATGTGCTGGTCAGATTGGCTAATCAGTGGCAAATGGGACTATAACCTCACATGTGTGAGGTGATGCACTTGGGAAGGACGAACAAGGCACGGGGATACACGCTGAAATGTAGAACCCTGGGAAGTACCGAGGATCGGGGTTGGTGTGCATGTCTTTTGGTCTGTTAAGGTAGCGCGTCAGGTAGATAATGTGCTTAAGAAGCCATATGGGATAATTGCATTTATTAGTCGAGGCATAGAATATAAGAGCAGGGAGGTAATGCTGAAACTGTATGTAACGGTGGTTGGGCCACAGCTTGAGTATTAGGTGCAGTTCTGGAATCCGCAATGTAGGAAGGATCTCATTCCACTTGAGAGAGTGCAGGTTGTTGCCTGGGTTGGAGAGTCCCAGTTCTGAGGAGGGATAGGATAGACTGTGGTTATTTTGAGTGGAGCAGCGGAGGTTTAGGAGGGACATGATTGTGGTGCATGAAATTACGATAGGAATAGACAGGGAAGACAGAAAGGCACTTATTCCCCTTGGTGGAGGGAACAACTAACAGGCGGCATAGATTTAAGGCAAGGGGCAGGAGAGTTAGTGGGGATGTGAGGAGCAATGTTTTTTACCCAGAGGTTGATGGGTATCTGGAACTCACTGCCTGAAAGTGTGGTAGAGGCATAAACCTTCTTCACATTTAAAAAGTGTTTGGATGTGCACTTGCGACACCGTGGCATACAAGGCTATGGCCAAGGGATGGGAAAAAGGGGTTAAAGTAGTTAGGCGCTTCTTTGAACATCGCAGACTCGATTAGCTGAAGGGTCTTTTTCTGTTCTGTAGACATCTAAGGCTCAAAGTTAAGATCGTTTTCCTTGCAGAAGAGACGGTTGAGAGGAGATTTGATAGTGGTATTTTGAATCATGAGTGAACTAGATTAAATAAGGGGAAACGGTTCCTTTTCGTGAAAGGGCTCAGGGTGACGGTGCTCAGTATTAAAGTACTTAGGGAAAGAAGCAATGATGACATTAACTATACTGTTTTCACACGGCGAGTTTTTCGGATCTGTAACATTGTGATTGAGAGTGTGGTGGAGGCAGGTTTAAATGAAGCATTCATTACGGAATTAGACTGTTATCTGAAAATCAAGAAAGTGCAGGTTTATTGGGAGAAGTCGGGAGAATAGATATAGCTGAATAGCTCATTCAGAGAGTCGGTGCAGAAACGATGGGCCAAATGGCCACCTTCTGCTTGGTAATAGTTCCGTGATTGTGTGATTACATTTCCTCCTTCCTCCTCCCTGCTTCCCTCCTATTTCACTCTCTGAATTTCTGTCGTTCGGTTCCAGCTTTATTAACAATCAGGGAAATGTAGTTGCACTGCAGTAATTTTCAGCGCCTCCGCGCTTTCAGGATCGTTGTCCAACCTCCCGCCAGGATCGATCGTCATGACGTCATGACGGTGGGTAGGTGGTGACGCTGCGTAAATCGAAGAATAGGGACGGATTTCTATTCGTCAATGGTTTGCAAGCAACTCAGCCATTGTCTTACGCTGCTGTCAATCACAACGTGGGCATGGATAGGCTTTGCTACACTGAGCAAGGCGCTCGGCTATTGGTTGTGTTACTCCAGGAAATTCGAGGGTTTTTGGATTTCTCCGATTGGATAGTTTAGCTGTCACTCTGACACTGAAATGCTCCAATCGGGCACGGACCTTTCCGTTACACTTTCGGGACTCTCCATTTGTTTTTGGACCTGTCAGTCAAATATTGAACGCTATGATTGGGCCAAACTCCATGCTAGCTGGCTTGAGATGTCTGATTGTTTGACGTACGGTCATTCAGCGTCTGGAGCTCACTGATTGGCTGTTGCGCCTGTCTGTGATCGCGTTCAGATTCCTGATGAACCTCAATGATTGGCTGAGTTATCTGTGAACCACTGATTGCACAAATGTGATTGCATGGAGCTGTTGCCAGGCAACGGGTTGAATGAACTGGTTGGCTGAACTTTCTGTCCGTCAGTAGTTAACGCTCCATGATTGGTTGAGGCGACTGTCGGCACACAGGAAGATTAACACGTCTGGCACATGTGACAGTGGGCCAAAAGTATGCAGCTCCCGATTGGTCGAAGTGACTGTCAGTCAGCCGGCAGGTAACCTTGATTGGCTCAGGCAGGTGTCAGTCAGCGAACTGTGCTCCCTGAATGGCTGAGGCGGCTGTGGTTGAAAACATGAAGTTGGCCCATTGGCAGTTGTGGAGCCGATTGTCCGATTGCTGGAGGAAGCTGTCGTGTAGCGTCGGAGCCCCTGATTGTCTGAGACTACTGTTAGTCAGCATGCAGAGCTCTCTCATTGGTCGAAGCTTCTGCCCGTCAGCGGGCGGAGTTCTCTGGTTAGCTGATTGCCTGACAGTCTGGGTTTATTTTTCATAATTGAATAATTGATGTAACCGGATATTTCACTGCGTTCTTGATCTGCTCTCTGAACTTTGACTGAGTCACGCCATAAATAAATGTGTTTGTGCAGCAATTTAAACTCCGCAGCATAAACCCGACTTCTTGTAATATATATTCAGGGTTGCTGAGGTAAATTGTATATTTCAGCTCATTATGGAAGAAATGTATAACAGACACCGACCACAGGAGGAAGAAGGTTCCGGATATGGTGAAGAGTAAAATCATAGACTTCCTCCTGCTCTCCATCTCTGGGTCACTGCGATTCTCTCCCTTACTCTGAGCCCTCAGTCCCTTCCGGACTCGACTGGTCACTAAAATGTGCCTGACTGTCAGAGCGTTGATCAGGAGAATTAAACGGCATGGGAGCAATGGGATTAAAACGTTATCAAACCAGGAATATCCAACCCATCCTGGTTCATAAAAAAAGCTTGGCTTTGTATCACAGTACCACGGCACATTGTCGACTATCTTGAGAATTTCATATGTGAAGTACCAGGGGATGTTTTTTTAAACCGAGCAGGTGCCGGATGTCGCTAGAACCACAGCCACAGTTTTCCCGGTGCAATATTTTGTTTTCAGCTTCTGGCAACGAATGGCCACAAATCGACCAAAGTCGAACACGACACACTGAGGTGAGGTCCAGGAAACAGATTGGGAAATAATAATAGTTGATCTCGCTCAGTATGGGGTCGGTGATAATGACCAGTATATCAGCCGTTGCCATGGTCACCAGGTAGCGAGTGGTGCAGGTGGAGAGGCCACACTTTCCCCGGCACAGGATCACAATTCCCAGTAAATTAACTGTCACAGAGAGAATGGAGAATAGCTGGACATTAATGATTAAACCTTTTCCGTGCCTGATCCACGCAGTAAGGACACGGTTTCAGGGTGAATAGAACGATGTAAAGAGAGATGGGGGAAGGTAGTGGTGTTCGAGATTAAAATTGCTGACTGGGACGCAGCAAATGTAACTGCAACATTTAATAAGGTAGCGATAGAGAAACTGAGAGCTAAAGAAGAGTTGGTTTATCCTCAGTGGAATTAAAATGATGATTTAAATATTATCTGTGATCGTGGATGTGTCAGACTTAATCTGTTTTACAGGATTAATTCTGACCAGCCTCGCAAAACGCACGACCAAAGCAGCTGTCAATAGGGGTCAGGGGGAAAACTTCCCGCTTGTTGAAGTCATACCGAGCACAAAGGAAGTAGGTTCTGGCAGTGGGAGGCCAGTCACCTCAGCTCCAGGGCATCTCTGCAGGTGTAACTAAGGATAGTGTGCTCGACCCCACCATTGTTAGCTGCTTCATCAATGAACTTCTTACCGCCATAAGTTCAGAAGTGGGGATGTTCACATGCACAATGTTCAGCACCATTCGCAACTCCTCAGGTACTGAAGCAGCCCATGTCCAAATGCAGCATGAATTGGACAATACACAGGCTCTAATTGACAAGTTGCAAGTAACATTCGCACCACACAATAGTTGTAATGATTATTTCCACCAAGAAAGTATCTTACCGTTGCGCCTGGAAGTTCAATGGCATTCGATTCTTGGAAAACGCCACTATCAACATCCTGGGGGTTACTTTTGATGAGAAAAAGTACTGGACCAGCCATATAAACAGTATGGCTACAAGTGCAGGTCAGAGGCGCGGAATCCTGAGGTGAATAACTCACCACCTTACCCCCCAGATCTCTCCAGCAACTACAAGACGCATGTCAGGAGTGTGATGGAATACTCTGCCCTTGCCTGGATGACTGCAGCTCCCACAAAACTGAAGAAGCTTGACACCGCTCGGTAAAAATCCTTGAACTCCCTCCCTAACAGCACCGTGAGTGTACCTGCAACGCATGGTCTGCAGCTGTTCATAAAGGCAGCTCACGACCACGTTCTCAAGGGCAACAAGAGCTGGGCAATAAATGCTGGCCCAGTAAGCGAAGGTCACAGCCGCTAAATGAATTAAAATATATCCCCTGGAATCAAGCATCTCCAGTACTGTACACACCCAAGTTACACTGTTCCCAGAAAGAGAGCCTCTCCTGTTTTGAAAAGCCTCCATCGCAAGCTCTCCTCTGTAATAGATCCCCTCCAGGTTTGGAACCTTGGCAACGAAACCTCCCCAGGAATATTTCCTCTTCAATTCTGGTCCATCCACAGGCCTCATTCTTCCCAGGAATAGACCCTCTTCAGGATCAGACGCTGTCCAGGAAACATTCAATTCAGTAATCGACCCTGTTCAGGATCGTATACTCCCCAGGCCACACTCTTCTAAGGAATAGATCCTCACCATGTTTGGACACTCCTTTGGGCAGACCCATCCCTGGAATAGAAATGCTCCAACTGTCAAAGAGCAACTCTTCCCACGATTTAAGCTATCGGTTCACATCTAATACGGCACACTTTTTCCCAATAATAGACTCTCTATCTAGGTTTGTCACTCCTTATGAAACTATCTTCCCAGGAATGGACCATCTCCTATTTTGGACCCAATCCAAGACATAAACGTTACCAGGAATAGACCCTGTCCAGATTAGGGCCATCTCCAGAGCACACTCTTCCCAGGAATAGACCCTCTTCAGATTCAAACCATCCCAAAGCACAAAACACCCTGCTTTAAACGCTCTCCAGGTTCAGAAGCTCCCCCGGCCTAATTCTTGACTGCAATTTACCATCTCTAGATTCAGAGATCCCTTAGTGCAGACTCTTCACAAGGAATAGCCCCTCTGCAATCTCGGCCAAGCCCCAGGCCTCATCCATTCCGGGCACTGAGCATGTTTACATTCGATCGCTCATGAGGACAATTACTTCTCAGGAATAGAAACTCTCCCGTTTCAAAAGTCTCCTGGTCACAATCTGTTCAGTAATAGTCCTCCTCGAGTTTCGAACCCACCCCTGGCCACACACTTGCCAGGAATAAACCCTCTCAGGCTTTACACTCTCCGCAGGGAACGCTTTTCCCAGGAATAAACCCTCTCCAAATTCAGACACCCCCATATCACACCATTCCAAACATATGAGCCTTTATAGTTTCAGAACCTTCCCAGGTCAAAAACATGCCCGGAATAGAGCCCTCCAGGTTCGGCTACATCCCAGAACACACCATTGTCAGGAATGGCCCATCTCCTAGTAAGACTCTATCAGGGCATGCATTACTCAGGAATAGTCCCTCCCCACAATCGAAAGTTCCTGGAGGCTCCCTTTAGCTACGAATCGACAACTCTTCATTTTCTAACCATCCCCGGGGCAATCTTTCCCAGCAACAGTCCCTTTCCAGCTTTAGAACCCCCCCAAGCCTCACTCATCCAATGGGAAGACCCTAACCATCTGCATAATTTCACCAGGGGAATGACCCTTATGGCATCACACCAAGGCAAGCTTTGAAAGCCCCATGACAACTTTCCCAGCAATGATCTTCGAATGGCTTACTCCTGCTCCTATATTCCTGTCTTCCCAGGAATATACCCTGTCCAGATCTGGACAGTCCCCAGGTCACACACTTTCCAGTAATATACACTCTCCATATTCAGAAGATCTCCAGGTCACATTCGTCAGGAGAATAAACCCTCCCGCGTTGGATCGCTCCCGATGTCACTCACTTCCATTATGTTGATACTATTCCAGTTACTAAACTCACACAGAAACACTCTTTCCTGGAATTAATCCACAGGTTTTGAAAGTCTGCAGAAGACTCTCTTCTCAGTAATAAACATTGCCCAATTTCACTACCTATCCAGGCAAACTATTTCCTGGACTGACCCATTCCAGGTTCAAGCACTCACCATCTCACAATCCTCCCAGGAATAGACCTGCTCTAGCTTTGGAACATCTCCAGTGTTCACGTCCCTGGAGTGGAACCTGCATAGTAACAGAGACTAACCTGGTCACAATCTTCCAAGGAATGGGCTGTTCTCGTTTTGGGCACCCCCGAGGGCACTCACCTCTCATGAGCAATTCAACTCCAGGATTGGATACTCCCCATGAAACGCTCTTCGCGGAATAGAACCACACCAGATCTGAAGGTACCCGGGGTACACTTCGCAGCAACCATTTTCTCTCAGTTTTGGACTGTATACAGGAACATTCCTCCCAGGAATATGCCCTTTACATGCTTAGACACAGTTAACCCACATTCTCCCCAGCAATTAGCAATCTCCATTTTCAAACCGTTACATTGCACCCTTCCCAGTCCCGGGCACTCCCTAGGCTACAATTGTCCAAGGAATAGTCCCTCTCCAGGTTTATACATTCACCAGGGCAGAACTGACTGGGTCAGTCCATCTCGAAGTACACACCAATTCCATGGCACACTCATAACAGGAAAAGACAGTCTCCAGGTTTGGAAGCTACCCAAGGGCACATTCTGCCCAGAGGCAGACACCATATTTGGATTGCTACAGGCCGCCCATCACCCACCAACACCTGCAAGGTCAAACTCTTCAAAGGAATACAACCGCTCTATGTCCAGACTCTCCCCAGGGTGACTTTACTTCCAGTCAGTTAGCCCTTCCAGGTTCGGATATTTCACAGGTATGGATTAACGGTCCACTCCACCCAACAACCTCCAGCACCACGATTACATCTTTAGACATTCCAGAGGATTGATTCCCATTCAGCACGAGACGTTTTTTTTTTTCACTTTGAGGGCTGTTCATCTTTGTAATCGTCTGTTACAGAGGATTATAGGTGCACAGTCGTTGAGTATATTGATGGCTGAGAAAGCCAGATTTTTTATTGTTGGGGAAATCAAGAGATGTAAGGAGCGAGCAGGAAAATCGTGTTAAGGCAGAACCGCAGTTGTGATCTTATTGAATGGTGAAGCAGGCTCATTGTGCCGTATATACTCTTGCTCCTATCTCTTATGTATGTTGTGATCACTCCAGGATTCCAAGTTGATTTGGCGTCTTGCACTTTAACTTGCATGTAATTTTCTGGAGCTGTGGATAGTGATGGTACAGTCTCCAAATTTCTTTTAATTACATGCCTGACCAAGAATCGCTAACGCTCTTACCGCCTGTCATTGGAATTTGTTGGAATGATTTGCAGGTTGATACTCAATCTGCTTGGGCATGTTATGAACAAGCCTACTTTGGCAGGCAGGTCCTGGGTTCGGACTTAACCCCAGAATTTCAGTTGTGGAGGAAGGGAGTCATTACACTTTACTTGAATCAGATGCCCTCAGGGTCATGCAACCCTCATCATCAGACGCCCTGTCAGGATCAGATCCCTCAGGATTTAACTCCCGCACCATCACACCCCCATCACGATCAGAGCCCTTCATGTTCAGACTTCCCCCTGCCCAGGATAACACCAGCCTAAGGAACAAAACCCACTCCCCATGATCACAATTACTCAGTACCAGTTCCCATCAGAATGAGCTGATGCTCTGGATCGACCACCCACATTGCCTGAAGCAGTCCCGTCTGCGTCAATCTGCTCCCTGGACCAGACCCCTTTTGTGGTCAGACTCCCCCTCAGGATCTGAACACCTTCCCATCCTGATGCTTAGATCCTCCTCAGCATCAGATAACCTTTTTGAATTGGCCGCCCTTGTGGTTACGACACACTCAGTTCAACCTTAGTTCAAACTTGGAAAAAAACGCTGAACTCCAGAGGTGAGATGAGACTGACTGCCATTGACATCAAGGCAACATTTGACTGTGTGTGGCATCAAGGAGCTGAAGTGAAACTGGAATCAAAGTGAATAGGGGGTGTAGGAAATCTCCGCTAGCTAGATTCAGACCTCGAACAAAGGAAAATGATTGTGGTCATTGGAGGTCAATCATCTCAGTTCCTGGCCATCAGTGCCAGAGTTACTCAGGATTATGTCATCGGCCCGAACAGCTTCAGCTGCATGAACGGCGCGCATCCGTCCTTCATAAGCTCAGCAGTTGTGATGTGCGCTAATGATTGCACAATGTCCAACACCAGTAGCGGTTTCTCTAAGATACTCAGACAGTCGGTGTCCAAATGCTACTTTTGGACAATATCCAGGCTTCGACTAACAAGTGGCATTTAACATTCAAGCCACACAATTGCCAGGCAATAACCATTTGAAACAAGTGAGAATCTCAACACCGCCCCTTGTGCTTCAATGGCATCACGATCGCTGAATTCCCCAGTGTCTACATTCTGGGGCTTAACATTCACCAAATGCTGATCTGGCCTAGCCATGAAAGTGCAGGTCAGGGCCTGCGAATCCTGCAGTGAGTAACGCATCTCCTGCATTCTCATAGCCTGTCCACCATCTACAACACACAAGACAGGAGTGTGATGAAGGACTCCCCAATTCCCTTGATGAATTTCGTTCCAACAGAACTCAAGAAGTTCGACATCATTCATGATAAAGCAACGCCGCATCATTGGCACGACTTCCTCAAAGGTTCACTCCCTGCACCACTGACAAACAGTGACAAGTGCGGGTACCATCTACAACATGCACCGCAGAAACTCACCAAGTCTCTTTCGGCTGCACCTTTCAAGACCCACGAACACTTCCTTCTAGAGGGACAAGGGCAGCAGACACGTGGGACCACCACAACCTGGAAGTTCCCCTTCACACCACGCAACATCGTGTCTTGTAAATATATCAGACGTTCCTTCATTGACCTTGGGTCAAAATCATACAATTTGCTCCCTAACAGCACTGTGGTTGTACCTACACTACATGGGCTGCAGAGCTTCAAGAAGGCACTTCCCAGCACCTTCTCAAGGGATAATTAATGGTGGGCAATAAACACTGGCCTAGCCAGCGACGTCTATACAGCATAAAGGGGAAAAACAAAAGCTTCCCAAGTTCACAACCCCTCAGAATCGTATCCCTCAGGGTCAAAGACGCTGTATAACCATCAGGATCAGACAGCCTCAGGATCAGTCGCTCTGTCTGGGATCAGTGTCAGAAACACTCCATGGAGGAAAATCCCCAAAGGATCAGGCACCTGTCAGGACCAAAACACCTCAGCACACAATATCAGGTCACCCTCAGGTTCTGACCACGTTCAGTATCAGGCCCCCTCAAGATCAAACTAGTCCCGTAAAGATCAGAACTCCATCCCAAATCCTTCCCTCTACCACACCGAATTACTTCCGCAGGGCCTGTCTCACCCCATGCACCCCGGATCCGAATCCCCTTCTGGGAATGAGACACTGCTCAGTTACAAATTAATTCCCTGGGATCGGATCACCTCTTTCTCTTCCACAATCAGTTGTGAGGACTGGGTACAGTGACTGAATTGTAAGAAAATTAAGCAAATCAATATTTCACCAGCAAAATGTCTTTGTGAAATGGAAAGTGGAACTGATGCGGCCAAGGGACTCGGGCTCCATCTCCTCTACTTACACAGGAAGCTGATGAGGCTCAGTTTCGGTGTTTGATTGAAGAGCATAAACTGGTTGGGGTAGCAAATATTCATGCAGCAGCATTTAATAGAGTGCACTTTAGCATTCACTAGGACATTATTTGCGAATTTTTACATTGTATTCAGTGTAGCTACCTGAGAATGTAAATATGCCATTTTTGCAAAACACTAAATTAAGAAGAATGTTTGCTTCCACTTGTGCAGTACACCACCTCCTTAAGCACAATAGCACTTATATTTTTAAACAAATGGCAATCGATAACTGAATTAATTAAGTTGGAAGTCAACTATGTAATGATTGGAATAAGCACAATTAATCAACTGCTGAAATGCCTGAAGATCCTTCACCATTCTTCAGTTTGGAGAATTTGCTAAGAGGTGACACTTTGAAATATGTTGCCAAGTCAATTAATTGGACTTTAAATGTAACTTAACCCCCACAGAAATGTACAAGGCTATCAGCAAGGGAGCTGGAACGCGAGGGCACTTGTTGAACTTAGCTGGATGTGGAAGACATTTGGAGGATAACGCGTTGAATATAGAGGCTGGTGGTTTCATGTTGAGGAAACGATAACCTAATTGTTATTCCTCCCTGAAAGAGAAGGGGTGAAAACATTAGAACGGAAAGTGGGGTGGACACAGCCAAGTGTCCTGTCAACCACAGTGGAGGGGAATCTGGCCTGAGGAATAATGGAGAAACTTCAGGGTCACTGGTTTGGAAGGAAGTATCGTCAGGACAGATGGACCAGAGGTTGATAAACTGGGAGATATTGGAACCGAGTTTTCCAGCGAGTGCGGAGGTAGGAAGTTTCATCAAGTGAGCTGTGGGAGTCAGTGAGATTACAATAGATCTTTGTGGACAACCGATTCTAAGAAATAGATGTAGAGGACTTCAGGAACTGCAGGGAAGTATCAGAAACCGTGAAGAGGAACAGTGGTGGAAATTAGAAGAAATTTATTCAAACTTTCCAAACCAAAGCAAAAGAATAAAATGGCACAAACAGTCATCGACATACCTGAATGGCACTAAAAGAGGCAAAAAAAATATCTAGGGACCTAAATAGGATTAGAACAAAGAGGAGTGGACATATTCATCAAAGGCAGCATAGCTAGCAAACATTCAGACTCTCTCAGCGGGAAACATTCAGTATGGAATATCCCAATATTTACATCCTTAGCCCGCGCGCCTATACTTCCCAACAGGATCCCTGTACCGGAATCAGGATGAGGAATCTATGAAGGTTTTTGTTCCCAGACCAGAGCCGGTGAGAACGAGAGAGGTTCCAGTGGGAAACTACAGTGAATGAAACCAGCTTTCTGCACTTTTTACTGAATGTCTTGAAACTGCACTTACGCTGTGATTAGAAATTAGTCTGTCCTATTGTAACTTACCGAATCCATCAGGAATTCAATGTTTTTGGCCCCAATTTTTCACAGTTTTTCAAATAATACAGCATAGATTTATATTCATATTTGGAGCATATGCTGACTACTTTCGATGAAACTAACAAATTCATTTCCAAAAGGGATGCTCCTTTAGTCAGAAGGTGGTGGATGTAAACTGGCAGGAAAATGGCCTCATGCTGTTTGTCAGGCCAAATAATTTGCACAGTGAGTTTATGGGCAGTTCTGGTTTACTGCATTTGGAGCAGAGAGAAACAGTCTGACATGGACAGTAATAAAAATGGGCTTCTGGAGCATAACTCCGAGCTCAGAAGGAAATAAGTCACTCGTGTTGTGGGACATTCGGAGCATAGTGAACCAGTGAATGAGGATTCGTCAACTGAAGAAGGGAAATAGATCTCTGAGGGCAGGAGCTAAACTGTCAAATAACAGTGAAGAAATTCCAAGAAAAAAATGCAATACATTTCATGCAGAAATTTGATAAAACAATGAAAGAGAGATTACATTATTTGGTTTTGCTGGATATAATCCAAATGTATTAATGGAAAGACATTGGAGGGGCATCAGAGACAATGTTACCTGATCATTACTAATAATCAGACCATCATCAAAGGATGGGAATGCAGCTTTCAGTTTGTATTATTATTATTTTTTGAGAACAGAAAATAAAGCAAGTCCGAAGAACAAAAGACCAGTCAACACAACGCCAATGGTTGGATAAACAAAAATAATGGAATCAAGAATGGCATAGAGGAAAGAACATTAGAAATACAGGATATAATCAATTTGAACATATACCAATAACAATGTCACTTTTGACGGATTATATTGAATTATTACAATACAAATCGGACATTGTCGAATCGAATAAATAGGTGTGAAGCACTTTGATTTTGAAAAAGGCTTTCACGAATTTAAAAGGGACATGATCATGACTATTCTCCGAACATGTCCAGTTAGGGGACAAGCAGCAGAATGGACATCAAGCTGGATACAATAACAGAACACAGCGAGTAGGCTTTTAAGGGTTTCATTCGGGTTGCTGGATGGTGGGAATTGTTGTTCCACAAGGATCAGCGCTGGGATAATTGCCCTTCAACATGTACCTAAAAAATGTGGAAGACAAACTGAAAGACAATTTCAAAATATAAAGAAAATCCGAATTCAGAGAACAGTGAATCCAGAGAAGAATAAAAGAAAATATCTGGACACATTAATAATAATTAATAAGCACGTAGAGTGGCCATTACAATGGTAAATTAGTTTCAATTTATCTAAGTTTCCGGTGCTGCAAGAAAATGGAATAGTAATTTTTCCAAATACTTATTGGAAATTAAGTGTCTAAATGGTTCTCGGAGTAGAGAGGTTCAGTGAGTTGACTCAAAAAGCATTTCCAGGTGAAAGACCAGATCGATAAAAATACAAACAAAGCATTACAATTCTTTCCTAGATGTAAATGGGGAAATTAGATGAATGTAGAGAGTCGTAGAGGAGAAGCGTGGTCATTAGCAGTGAGAGAGCGAGAGATTAGCGGCAGGAGCGAGAGCGGCACTGGGTGAAAATAGCTTGGAGAGAGAGTGAATAAAGAGTGTCAGAGAGAGACAAACGCCTAACTATAAGTGAACGGAGCGAGGGTGGCCCAAAATGAAAAGGGCGCAGATTAAGAGTGAATAAAGAGCGTGGGAGAGAGACAGAGGCCCCCAAATAGCGTTTCAAACCAATCAAAGAGTTTGGTCGCAGGACAACAGGCAGGTGAATGGCTGGTGAGCAATTCAGATTTTAGCTTTTTTTTTAGTTTGAAATTAGCAGCTGAGTAACTATCAATTGCTTATTATTATTGAATTAGTATCTTAAGAATAGGGGGAAATTAAATAAATAACAAAGGAGAAAGAACAAAAAAGAATGAGAGACAAGCGGGTGAATAAAGAGCAGAGCGGAGTTCACCTGGGATGGAGTGGAGCGGCAGTATAAAGAGCCGGAGTTTACCAGTGAGGGAGTGCAGCGGCTGTATAAAGAGCCGGAGTTTACCTGTGAGGGATTGGAGCGGCTGTATAAAGAGCCGGAGTTTAAATGTGAGGGATTGGAGAGGCTGTATAAAGAGCCAGAGTTTACCTGTGAGGGAGTGGAGCGGCTGTATAAAGAGCCGGAGTTTACCTATGAGGGAGTGGAGTGGCTGTATAAAGAGCCGGAGTTTACCTGTGAGGGATTGGAGCGGCAGTATAAAGATCCAGAGTTTACATGTGAGGGAGTGGAGTGGCTGTTTAAAGAGCCGGAGTTTACCTGTGAGGGAGTGGAGCGGCTGTATAAAGAGCCGGAGTTTACCTGTGATGGAGCGGAGCGGCTGTATAAAGAGCCGGAGTTTACCTGTGAGGGAGTGGAGCGGCTGTATAATGAGCCGGAGTATAATGTGGCAGAGTGGAGAGGCTGTATAAACAGCTGGAGTTTACCTGTTAGGGAGCGGAGTGGCTGTATAAACAGCTGGAGTTTACCTGTGAGGGAGCGGAGTGGCTGTATAAAGAGCTGGAGTTTACCTGTGAGGGAGTGGAGCGGCTGTTTAATGCACCGGAGTTTACCTGTGAGGGAGCCGGATCTCTCCCAGGCACTGGGCGAAAGGAGTGACATCAGGATAAGGAGAGAGCTATTTGGTTAATTGTCCTTTTTCCCACTTTAAAGCGGCATAACAGGTGGTAAGGGTCTCAACATTTTTCTCTTTTTTCACCAAAAAACTAAATAGTTTTCTAATTGGAATAAATTTAAGGAAATAGCCTTTTACTTGAAAACAAACAAAACATTTGGCAATGGATCTCAGCCCCGTGTGTTGCAAGGTTTTTCTTAGACACGCATTGCAATCTTAATGGCGACATGTGCAGGAAGTGCCAGCGTCTTGATCAGTTTCAGCAACGGGTTTCACAGCTTGAGCGTCAGCTGGAGACACAGTGGTGCATCCGCGAGGCAGAGCGTTATGTGTTTTTTAAATGTGGTCACCCCACAGTTCAGGGAGTGCAGTCATAGAGGGAATGGGTAACCACCAGTCAGAAGAGTGGAAGGCAGGTAGTGAGGAAAGCATCAGGCAGGTAGCAAGGAAGGTCCAGTCTTTCTGTATTGGAAAATGGTAAAAGTGACTGTTCCCCTGGAGAGCGCAACCAGAGCCTTGTTCCCGGCCCTGTGGGCGTCTCAGCTGCACAAGTGGGGAGGGTTAAGAGTGCAAAAGCAAGAGTGGTATGGAACTCAATACTGAGGGGTGCAGACAGGAGCATCTGCAGCCAGACTCCAGAGACTCCAGGATGACGTGTTGCCTCCCTAGGTCAATGATGTCAGAGAAAAGCTGCAGGGTATTATGAAAGGGGAGGGCATCAACCAGAGGTCCTGGTTCTCATTGGTACTAACGACATAGGGAGAAAAGGGAATGAGGTTCTGCAGCAATTATTTAGGGAGCTAGGTAGCAGATTAAAAAACAGGTCCACAAAGTTTGTAATCCCTGGATTACTCCCTGTAGCACGTGCTGGTGAGTATGGGAATTAGAGGATAGAGAAGATGAACGCGTGGTTGAAGATAGGTTGATGGCAGGGTGGTGGTGGGGGGTGGGAGGGGGTGAAGGGTTTAGTTTTCTGGATCAGTTGATATCTTTCTGGCGATGGCGGCGACTGTAAACGTCGGACAGGTTGCACCTGAACTGGCATAGGAGCAACTTCCTAGTGTGGAGGTTTGCTAGTGCTGTCAGCTTGTCGTTGGGGTTGGGATAAATTAATTTGGCATGGGTGTGCGTAACTGAGTGAATGTACAGTGTGGGGTGCTGCGCAGACAAATATAGAAGCTGAACTTAATCAGCCTGGAAGGCAGAGCAAATGTAAACCTGTTAAGCCACAAGGCAATAATGAAAGGCTGGATTGCAGCCTTCAATACAAGGATTCTTATAAGTAAAGCAGAGTAGATGGGGGCCATGATTAACACGCGGGAATATGATATTATTGTTGCTATCATAGAGACCTAGTTGTTGGAAAGGCAGGTCTAGCAGCTCAGTGCTCCATGGTATAGAAACTTCAGGTGTGACAGGGGGCACGGTGGGGGTGGGGTAGGGAGGGGGTGGGTGCAGAACAAGAGGTGGCTTTGCATGATTGATCAAAAGGTGAATTACGGCTATAAAGAGCTGTGGTATTTTAGCAGATTCCTCAAATGAGACCATATGGAGAGAACTTAAAAAGCGGAGGGGGCAATCACTTTGCTGGCGGTGTACTATAAGCCTCTAAACAGTCAGGGGGGATGGAGGAGCAGATATGTAGGCAATACTAAGAGAAGTGTTCAAATGATTCGGCAACAATGGTAGGAGATTTCAATTCCTCAATATTAACAGGGATAGGCTTAGTGTGAGAGGCTTCAAGAGGCTGGACGTATTAAAGTGGATGAAAGAGAACTTTGTGAGCCATCTCTTAAGCCCTACGAGAGAATGGGCGGTACTGGAATCTTAGGGATTTAAGCCAGGCAAGTGCTGAACGTGTCAGTGGGCGAGAATTTCCGGGATAACGACCATAGTTATTGAAAATTTAAGCTAGTTATTGAAAAGGACCAAGATGGACAGGAAATAAAGGTCCAGAATTGGGGGAAGGCCGATTTCAATATGATAAGACAGAACCTGGTCAACGTGAACTGGCAGCAGCTACTTGTAAGATGGTCTACAACAGTCCAGTGGGAGTCATTCAAAGAGGAAATAGTGAGAGTTCAGGCCAACATGTTCCCGTAGAGGTGAAGGATAGAACAAACTCGTCCAGTGAAGTCTCCATATCATGGGATGGAGACGATTGGATGAAGACAAAGAAGAGCGGCTTTTGGCAGAAGGCTGAAAACAGCGGAAGCACAAGAGGAACAGGGAAAGTGCGTGGGTCGGGGGGTCGGGGGGCCGGGGGCTGGGGGTGCGGTGGCATTGAGAAGGTAATTAGGAGAGCGAATGCGGTACATGACAAAGCAATGGCAGGAAAGATAAAAGAAAACCACAAGACATTTTAGAAATATATTAAAAGCAACAGGATAACCAGGGAAAGATCCAGGCTCATTAGAGACCAAAGTGGCAATTTGTGCTGTAGGCGAAGGACGAAAGTGAGGTTTTAAATTCTGACTTTTCATCTGTGATGCATATGGAGAAGGTCGATGTAGGTCTAGAAATCATGGAGTGGCCGTGATATACTTGAACAAGTTAGCATTGAAAGGGAGGTGGTATAAGTGGTTTTAACTTAATACTGGATAAATTCACAGGCACAGATGAGATCTAACCCAGTCTGCTATGTGATTTAAGAGAGGAGGTTGCAAGGGCTCTGACACTAATTTTCAAATTCCCTGGCCTCACGAGGGCTGCCAGAGGACTGGAGAACTCCGAATATGGTGCGACAATTCAGAAGGGTATTAGGGATAAAACACCTAATTCCAGGCCCATGAGTCTGACGTCAGTAATAGAGAAACTATTTTAATAAAATCTGAGGGACAGGGTTAATCTTCACTTGAAGAAGCAAAGATTTTTCAGCGATAGTTAGCGAGACATTGTTAAAGGGAGATCATGTCTGACATATTTGATTGAAGCTTTCGAGGAGGTGCCTAGTTGTGTCGATGAGGTTAGTGCAGCTGATATATGTTTTTTGACAAAGTCCCGCAAGGTTCAATGTGCAAGAAGGCAAGAGCCCACGGGATCCAGGGCAAATCGGGAAAATTGGATCCAAAATCGTCTTTGTGGGATGAGGCAGAGGCTTGTGGTTGACAGTTGTGTTTGCGAATGGAAGCCTGTGATGAGTGGTGTACCGCAAGGATCGGTCCTGGGGCTCTTGCTGTTTGTAGTGTACATTAATGAATAAGTCATGATTATACAAGGTATGATCAGTAAGTTTGAAGATGACAGGTAAATTGGTGGTGTTGTAAGTAGTGTGCAGGAAAGCATTAGTTTACAGGATGATGTAAGTGGACTGGTAAGGTGGGCAAGGCAGAGGTGATAGAAATTCATACTCAGAAGTGGGAGTTGATGAAATTAGTGAGAACTAAGATGGCAAGGGAATACACAATGAATGGTAGGAGCCTAGGAAGTACACAGGATCAGAGGTAACTTGGTGCACAAGTCCATAGATTCCTGAAGGCAGCAGCACAGGAGATAAAGTCGTTAAGAAGGCATATCGGAAACCTGCCTTTATTAGCCGAGGCATAACATATAAGAACAGGGAAGTTATGCTGGAGTGTATAAAACGCTAGTTATTCGCAGCTGGGGTACTGTTTGCAGTCATGGCCGCCAGGTTATAGGATGGGTGTGATTGCATTGGAAAGGGTGTTGAGGAGTGTCACCATGGTGTTGCATGGGCTGGAACATTTCAGCTATGAAGAGAGACTGGATAACCTAATGCTGTTTTCCTTAGAGCAGGGAAGGCAACGAGGGTAACTGATAGAGGTATACAAATTTATGAGGGGCGTAGATAAGGTAGATAGGAAGAAACGTTTTCCCCTTATCAGAGTTTTCAATGACCAGGGGGCATTAATATAAAGGACAGGAGATTTAGAGGGGATTTGACGGAAAATAAAATCACCAAGAAGGTGATTGGATACTGCAACACACTTCCTGAGCGGGTGGCAGTGGCAGGAAACATCACAACGTTTACGAAATATTTAGATGAGCACTTGAAGCGGCAGAGCAGGCAGGGCTACAGGTCAAGTGCTGGAAAATGGGAATTGAACAGAAAGGAGCTTGATAGCCGTGACAGTGACGATGTGCCAATGGACCTGTTTATCTGCTGTATTATTCTCTGACTCTATTTCCTTATGACTCTGAGTGCGAGTGCAGCAGCAGCGCCATTGGCAATGAGAGACTGCGAGAAGCAGTGGGGCCGTTAACAGCGAGAGAGCGAGAGTGGCAGTGGGGTCATTAAGAGCCAGAGAGGAGTAGCAGGGCCACTAACAGTGACAGAGCGAAAGGAGCAGCGGGGCCATTAGCAGCGAAAGAGTCTGAGAACAGTGGGAGTACGAGAGTAGCTGCTTGTAAGATTTGAGGGGCACAAAATAGACCCACAACGTGTTTGGAATCTGTAACACACTGCCTGAGTTGGTGGCACAGGCAGGAACCCTCACAACATTTAAGAAGTATTTAGATGAACACTTGAAATGAAAGAGCATACTAGGCTAAGTTCCAAAAGCTGGGAAATGGGATTTGAATGGAAAGGTGATTGAAGTCAGGCACGGTCACAATGGGCCGAAAGGCCTGTTTCTATGCTGTTTAACTCTACAATTCTGTGACCCTATCATTATTGGAGTGCAGAGGAGCAGCGTGACCACAGACAGTGTTAGAGAGCGTGAAGCAGCGGGGCTATTGGCAGTGAGAGAGTGAGATAGGAGCTGCAGGGCTATTAACATCAGCAGACTGCGGGGGGAGCAGCAGAGATAAAAACAGTGAGTGAGAAAGAGAAGAGCAGCGGGGACATTAATAGTGAGAGGCAGAGAGAAGAGCAGCGGGGTTATTAACAGTGAGAGGCAGAGAGAAGAGCAGCGGGGATCTTAACAGTGAGAGGCAGAGAGAAGACCAGCGGGGATATTAACAGTGAGAGAGTGAGAGAAGCAGCCGGGCCATTAACTGTAACAATTTGCGAGAAGAGTAGCGGGGCCATTAACAGTGAGACAGAGCAAGAAGCAGCGGGGCCATTAACAGTATGAGAATGCGTGAAGCAGCGGGTCCATTGACAATTGATGAAGTGGTAGAAGAGCAGCGGGGCCATTAACAGTCTGAGAATGCGTGAAGCAGCGGGGCCATTAACAGTCTGAGAATGCGTGAAGCAGCGGGTCCATGGATACGTGATGAAGTGGGAGAAGAGCAGCGGTGCCATAACCAGTGAGATAACGAAAGGAAGAGGGGGGCCACAGTGAGACAGTGCGAGAAGAGCGAGCGACCAATGGAGAGGGCAGAGAGAGAGGCCACAGAGCATTAATGAGAAGGGAGCAAGGGAAGGGCATAAGGACAAAATACCTTAAATCCTATTAACGGAAGTAGCTCATTCGGACAACGAGACTGTTCGCCATTCAATGAGATCATGGCTGACCTCAGAATTCTCAATTCCACTTTCCTTCCTTTTCCTTTGGTTCCCTTGCTGACTAAAAACCTGTATATCTCAGCCTGTAATATATTTAACGACCCAGCCTTCAACGTCATCAGCAGAAACGAATCCAGAGTTTCACTACCATCTGAACGAAGAAATTCTCCTCATCTGTGTGTTAATTAGGTGACCCCTAAATCTGAGGTTATCCCCTCTGGCCCCAGAACCTCCGCCACATAGAGAATCAACTTCTCAGCACCTACACTGTCAAGCAACACGCCCCCCTCCCCCCCCCCGACCCACCCACTGCCCCACCCACCGCCCCACCCACCACCCCATCAAACAACCCATCCACTGCCCCACCCACCGCCCCGCCCACCACTCCACCAACCAACCCATCCACTGCCCCACCCACCGCCCCACCCACCAACCCATCCCCTGCCCCACCCACCGCCCCACCCACCACCCCACCAACCACCATCTCACAAGATTCTTATTTGCTTCAACAAAGTTGCCTCTCATTCTTCCAGAGTCCGGTGATTGCAAACCTATCCTATTCAACCTCTTCAGAGAATAAAATCGCTGCACATCCAGGATGAACCTAGTGGACTTTCTCTGGACTGCCGCTAATATCAGTATATCTCTCCTTTGATAATGGAACTAAACGATTTACAGCATTCTAGGTGTGGTCTAACTAATGCCTTGCACATTTCAAGGAAAACTTTACAACTTTTATACTCCATTCCCTTTGAAATAAAGTCCAACATTCCAGTTGCCTTCCCTATTAACTGCTGAAAAAATATGTTTGATTATTTTTTGATTGATGCAGGCAAACTCCCAGGTCCTTCTGTGCTGCAGCTTATTGCGGTCTCTCTCCATTTAAATAATATTCAGCTCTGCTCCTCTTGGTGACAAAATGCATAACCTGACATCTTCCCACATTATGTTCCATCTACGAAGTGTTTGTCCACTAACATAACCTATCGCTACCATTCTGTTGACTCTGTGAGTCATCTTCATCACTTGCCTTCCCACCTAACTTTGTGTCACCCATTAAAGAGCGACCATTAAAGAGTGCAGATAGATAGGCGATAGGGCTGTAAAGAGCACAAGAAGGAAATGAGGGCTAGAACAGCTGAATGGTTCGTATTTGTAGTCGTTAAAGTAAAAGTAAGGTCTGTATTTTTTTCCCCTGAATAATGAGTTGCTTAAGCATAAGATCGACACTGGTGTGTTAAAAAAATACAATCAATTTTAAAGAGCGGGGGTTCCTTGAGTTTAAAGAGCAGAGATCCTAAAGTAATCGATTGATTAATTAATTAAGCAACGATAGAGATGGCAGGATGGCTGATGTGTTGCTGCTGCAGTATGTGGGCCTGCTGGACACAAAGATGATCCAGAACGAGCACATCTGTAGTAAGTGCTTGCAGGTCCAGAACATTTGGATCTGTGGAGCTGTTATCCGAGCTGCAGATGTTGTGCCACATCAGGGAAGGTAATGTTACCGGGACACTTTGCTCCAGGAGCTTGTCACACACCTCATATAAAGCAATTCTAATTTGGTCTGCGATCAGTGACAGGAGGGTCAGAGCGCAGGTGCAGTAGGTATGGGGACGAAGGGGGGCGGGTTCGAGGAACCTCGACCCCTGCAACTTTCTAACAGTTACAAGGCTATGGCAAGCTGTGTGGACGAGAGCGAGGACTCTAAGGGTGGATGAGCGAACTGACAATGGCACCGTGGTACAGGGAGACATTCCACTGGGGGGGAGGAATTAGGAACGCAGCAGTGGTAGGGAACAGCTGTGGAAGGAAGATCTCCAGAGGAGATGAGGTCAGTGACAGTCTTGGAAACAATGACTTGATGTTCAGTGGTGGGGTCATGGTCCAAGGAGAGGTAGGAGGAAGTGTCTGCAAGTTGACGCACAGCCTCTTCAAGGTAGAGGTCAGTGCGCCAGGCAACAATAGCACCACCCTTGTTAGCGAGTTTGATGACAATGTTAGAGTTGGACCTGAGAGAACAGAGTGCAGTAAGTTCAGAGAGAGACAGGTTAGCGTGGGTGAGAGGAGCAGAGAAATTGAGATGACTAATGTCACGCCGACAGTTCTCAATGAAAAGATCAAGAGAAGGTAAGAATCCAGAGGGAGGTGTCCAGGTGGAGAGAGAATATTTGAGGTGGGTAAAAGGATCCATTGAACGGGGAGAGGACTCCTGCCCAAAGAAGTGAGCACAGAGATGAAGGCGGCGGAAGATGAGTTGAGCATCGTGCCAAGCCCAAAATTCATTGAGATGAGGGCGTAAGGTATGAAACCACGTCCTTTGCAGAGCACTGAACGTTCAGCGTCGGAGAGGGGAAGGTCAGGGTGTATGGTGATTACATGGCCTGGGCTGGGATTGGAAGATGGGATGGGGACAGAGGGACAGGCAGGGGTGGAGGGTCCTGGATGGCTGTTGGTGTCGATGAGTTGTTGGAGCTTGCGTTCCTTAGCACTTGAGAGAAAGAGAAAAAGTTTCTTATTGAGGCGTCGGATGAGACGAAGAATAAAATGAAACTGGGGGCGCACGCAGTTTTGAAAAATGGTGCAGTGGTGCTGCTGGAGGGAGAGGTCGAATGTGTTCATATGGCGGCGCATGGCACTTAGTGTAGATCTCAGAATGCGACGGGAACAGCAATCCGAGGAACGTTGTATGTCCCGGAGATACCTGTAATCCTGGGGGGGGGTTCAAACATAAAGGATGGAATTTCAGTTGAAATAAACATGGGGTAAGCTGGAGACGGAGACAGTCAATGAGAAAGGAAATGTGGCTGTGAAAGGAGGTTTCAGTAAACACCTTGTCAAACACCAGGAGAGAAATGGAAAGCAATGAAGATGAACAAGGCAAAAGGGAGATACGAAAAATCCTGACAGACGGTAGAGCAAAACCTCTTCAAGGTACGCATTTCTTGAAGAGAGGTGGCAGTCAATTAAACACAGAGATAAAAACAGAAAACTGGATGCTGGAAATCCAAAACAAAAACAGAAACAGAAATACCTGGCAAAACTCAGCAGGTCTGGCAGCATCGGTGGAGAAGAGCACAGTTGACGTTTAGAGTCCTCATGACCCTTCAACAGAACTAATTAAAAATAGGAAAGGGGTGAAATATAAGCTGGTTTTGTGGTGGTGGTGAGGGGGGGTGTGGGGGTGGGGGGTGTGGGGGGGGGGGGGGGGGGGGAGTTGGGGTGGTTGTTGGGACAAGAAGCCGGTGATAGATGGAATAACCAAAAGATGAGATGTCACAGACAAAAGGACAAGAGGTGTTGAAGGTGGTGATATTATCTAAAGGAATGTGCTAATTAAGGGTAGAAAGCAGGACAAACAAGGTACAGATAGCCCTAGTAGGGGTGGGGTTGTCTCTCTAAGATGGAAATATTGCAGCCTTCTAGTCTGGAGGATGGTGCAGGGTTCTGAAGTCAGGAATTGTTCGTACTCGTGTTTTAAAAACCGAACACAAGAACATACCCCCTCCCCAGTCTGGCAACCATCGCACACACCCCCACCTCCCCGCATGCCTGTCTGTCCCAGTTCCTAATTTTAAATGCATTATTTTGGTGTATATTGCATTTTATCCTTTTTATATCAACATGTTTCATTTCACTCTTCTCTGCATCTTTCAGGTGTCTATTCATTTCTCCAGTGACACTCGGTCTTCCTGAATCATTTCACTGTCCTTCTCATTGTTTATTAACATTTCTCACTTTCTAAACATTTGAAATATTTGCAAGTACTCGTGTTTGATTAAGCCAAAGGCAGTAAAACATATAAGAAGATCAGTGGGGCCAACACCGAGCCTGGGATCCCCCATGGACACTTATTCATAACCTGAAAAAAAACAACCATTCTCCACTGCTCTCTGCTTTCTGTCGCAAAACCAATTTCAATGCCTGGCTGTTATCAGCCTTTAATCCCATGTGTTTCATTTTTGGTTACAAGTCTGTTCTGTGGCGGATTTTGCAAGGCCAGGAAAATTGGCAATGTCTGTCAGGTGTAAGCTTGCATCATCAAATTTAACCAAACTTAATGATTTAATTCAGCCTACACAGTCTGTATTGGTTCTCTTGAAGGTCCAAAATCGTCCCATTCTCTGGCTCCCTCCCGATCCCTGTATTTTTCTCCCTTCATAGTTTTGATTTTACTTTAAATTGGTTCAGAATCAGTATCCACAATCCTATCAGCCAGTGGATTCCAAATCCACCGTACTCCCTAAGGTAAAACGATTTCCCTCCCATTAACTTTTTATATCAATCACCTTGAATCTGTACCCTTTGGTAATCGGACTCTCAGCGACTCAAACTTAATATCTCCATTTAAATTATTTCATCACTCATAATTCTAAATAGCTCCGTCCAATTTCCTCCTAATATCCAGTGCTCTATGAGGAACAATCCCAGCTTCTCCACATCATCCACATACCGATAAAATCCCTCATATTGGGGGTAATTCTAGTAAACCTCATCTGTGCTCCCTCAAGATTTTCACATCCTTCCTGAAATGTGTAACCCAGCATTGCACACAAAACGCCAGGCGGAATCAAATTGGGCCTTGATTTCAGGTTCTCCATGACTTACTTTATTTTGTACTCTGTGTCTCAATTATAAAGCCCAGAATTCAATATACTTCACTAGCACCTTTATTATCCAGCCCTGTCAACTTCAGAGTTTTGTTCACTATTACCGCAGGTCTCTCTGTTCTTGCACCCTCTATTGATATTCACAAATTAACTTGTTTTGTATCTCCATGTTCATCCGACCAACATGACATATCTGAAAACTCTTTCATTCAAATAAAATATTGGGTAGGCTGGAGATTTGTTTTAAATCCCCACCCCAAACCCTGTCCCCCAATTCCATCCCTCTCCTGGTAACTGTTTCAGGCTGAACCAGACTATTCCAAAATTGTTGCCATACATTCACACTATCACTAAAATGGCCTATTTCCACTTAGGGTAACATCGCCCGACTGTTTTTCATTTAATAAATACAGCACTGAAGTGGTTAAAGCATTCCTCCTCAGGAAACTTCAATAGAGAACAGGATCTAAGGAGAAATTATTCCCAATGTCTCCTCTATCCGTAACACATCTATCACGCCTGGCTCCTGTCCACCCATGTTCCCCCATCACTACTCACTTCACCCATCAGCACGGTTAACCCCGATACCCCATCACTGCTGGTTAGCACCATCACCTCTGTCGCGCCTGTCATTTCTGCCTCGCCTCTCTGCGGCCAGTTCTTGTTATTTACTGTTTGCTTCATCCCATTGTAGCAAAGAAACATCTCATTAGTTCTTTCATGTCCATTTATCACAATACATCACAGGGTTTTGGAGCACCTCTCAATAACTTTTGATCAAGCTGGTAACGTTGCCCCCAGCCTGATGTAAATGCCATTGTGTATTTCCCTTCCTGATAGTTAACACATTCACGATTGTGATCCACAAGTGCAAAAGTTGTGGTCTCTCCAAATGTCTCACTTGTTAGCTAATGGTCATGTCAGTGGCGGATCTACTGGTCGTTATATTCGGCCTGATATTGAGAGACATTCCGACTGTTTATTGGGAACAGTTTTATTTCCTGAAGTCCATCCCCCTGTGTAACACCCATTCCATCCTGTTTTCTGCAGCCGCTGACTGTTCTGCCTTAACCTTCACCTTTCACCAATTTGTTGCCAGAAGCTGAAAGATAAATATGCCAATTAGAAAACAGCAGCTGTGATGCTGGGAACTGTGGCTGTGATGAACTGTTTAAAGAACATATTCTGTTCGATTAATTTAACGGGTGGGTATCAGCATTTGAACACCCCTTGGTTTGTTGGGGTAAAAATTTAAGTTCTGGAATCTCCGCGTTGGACCACAGTCTAATGCCTCCACAACATTCTAACCCCGGGTGTGCCATTGACCTGATACTGCTGCTCAACGTTTTCACTGTCAGACACATTTTAGTGATCAAGACAGCCCACATGAGACTGTAGGCTCACAGCAGTGGCGAGAGTTGCAGAGATGGAGAGTATAAGGAAATCAATCAATTTTACAGTTTCTTATGTTGGGAAATTTCTTCCTGTTATGGGCAATGTTAATTCTTTATTTTAAATGGGCAGGATGAAAATTTTGGGGGATTATTCCCTGCTTCTGCATTCTTTTCTTCAGGATATGGCCTTCATGCAGAACCTGCTGCGTTCCTGCACAGGCACTGTGGTGTATGCCATGACCCACTACTAAGATCAGAGACCAAAAATGTGCTGAAATATCAGTTTACTATAATTCTTCAATTCATTAAGTGAAGCGAAGAACTTAATTACAGACTTCCCAGGCTTCTCTCGTTTCAATTGATATTTGCAGTGGGCGTACAGACTTTCACTTGGGGAACTGAATCAGTCAGAATTTCCTGACAATTCTCATTTAATTTCATATTTCCATCGGGATTAGCGGGTGGGTGTGGAGGGAAAGAAAGCCACCACCGACACCTTTCCCGTCCAGTTGGCTGGTTCAATCCGACGACCACTATGTTACATTATGACAGCATCAATCTTGTTCACCGTGAAAAAAAAAACACAGGAAAAGATGGAGAGAGACAGAGGGAAGAGGCTGACAAAGGAGAGACAGAAACACAGGCGGAGAGAGAGTCAGCGAGAACGAGAGACAGAGGGAGAGAGGCAGGTATAGATGTACAGTGATAAAGAGAGTCAAGTAGAGGTAGAGAGATTGAAATAAAGAAGGGAATGAAATAGAGAGAGGAATAGGGGAAAGGAGAGATGACGAATTGGAATGGTGATAGACACAGGCAGAGAAACACAGAGCAAGAGAGAGAGAGAGAGAGGGAGAGAGAGACAGGGATAAAGGGAGAGAAAGAGAGAAAGAGAGAGAGAGAGATACAAAGAGAGTGTGATTGTCAGAGAGAGGGAGAGGCAGAGAAAGAGAGATAAAGGGTTGCCAAGAAAGCTAAAAAGATGGAGAGAGTGAGAGAGAAGGACTCCGACAGACAGAGATGTAAAGATGCAAGAGGAAAAATAGAAAGAGAGAGTTAGACGGAGAGAGAGAGCGAGAGAGAGAGAGAGAGAGAGAGAGAGAGAGAGAGAGACAAAACATTGGAGGGAGAGAGAAAGGGAGAGAGTGAATAAAGAGACATAATGATATGGAGTGAGAGAGAGATGGGAGGAAGAAAAAGAGAGAGAAAGGGAGAGATACAGAGTGAGAAGGGAACAGAGACACAAAGGGCGAGGCACTGAAATAGAGATAGAGCAGAGAGGGGAGGAGAGATGTAGAGAGAGAAAGAGAGAGAGACAGCGAGAGAGAGAGGGAGAGAGAGATACAAATAGACACAGGTCAGAGTTTTCCACGCCCGTTGCTGTCGGGTGTGACATTAGGCCTGAGGTGACAAAATGGCAGGAAGATCAAACCTCACTTTCACGCCGCTATGAAAACAAGTTGCAATCACCCGCTGCACGAGTCAATGCCAGGCCGTCATTCCCACTGCCAGGTGCCTGGGATTTCATTTTCATGTCCCTGCAAATCATTATAGGCCATGCTCATCAGATTCATCCCACAACGTACGACCATCCAGGCAATCGCACCGACGTGTTTCACAACTGAACATAAGTGACGAGCACCTGAGATCTGAACTGTGCTGGAGAATTTGAGTTTTGCTTGTCTACCTTATTTGGAGTAGAACTCGCGGCCATCAGCGCCAGACTTCGCAGGCAGCACCATGTCGCTTTTAGCGGGGGTGGGTGGGGTGTGGGGGGGGGGGGGGGGGGGGCGGTGGGGGATAGGCTCACAGTCTGGTCACTGCCTATAATACAAGTGTAAAGAAGAGGTGTCTTTGCAACAGCAGCAGGGCTAAGGTTTGCTTGGGGAAGGGGGAGAAGTGACCTCAGGCAAGGGAAGAGGCTGCAGGGCGAGATCAGTGCTGGGGGAGGAGGCTATCAAAAGTGAGGTATGAGGGAACATGCTGGTGCTTGTATGTGGACTTAAGATGGTCAGGGCTGAGGAGCCATTCTCCAGATTAGTTGAGGCCTGATGGAGATTTGAGCGTGTGTAGATCATTGTGAGTGGTGATGTCAACTGAATGGCTATGAGTGAGGTGCCAGTGAATGTGTGATGGCCTTGCGAGCGTTTAAAGATAAAATGATAAGACGGCTGCCTTACTCTAGTGGCACGGAGGAGATTGCGCGCCCTCCATCTGCAGTGGGTGGCCAAAGGATCCCGTGGATCACTGGCACTGACCACCACCGTCACCCCTCACATGCTGGAGTTGTTCGATTGCTGCTCCTCCTGAGGCCAGAGTGGGTTGGAGGGCATCAGGTTGGGCCACCGAAAGGCATTCCAGTAACGGCCCACTGAACTCTTCTTGGATTTCAGGACCATGTCTTCAGTGGTGGGATCCTGGTCTGCAAGCACTGAGAACAGGATGCGCAGCTGCATTTTATGTATGGCACCCAGAGGGAGCAAGTGGTGTGCTAACAGAACGGCGGAACATTCAGAGTCCACCCAGAAGCGAGAGGGCGTGATCCCTCTGTCTGAGGACCATATGGCGTGAAAAGCTGCCACTGTGGCCGCCAGGGGGTGGGGAGGTGGATAAACCTTCTTTCTTCCCACACACTACTGCACTTAGCGCAATCCTGTGCTAATTCTGCTCACAGAGTCGAAGTGGGAGAGCGAAATTGGTAGCGACACAGAGAGAGAGAGAGAGAGAGAGAGGGGGAGCGCGTGAGAGCAAACATGGGAGGGAGATCGAAACAAAGGGAGATAGAGAGAGACAGATTGAAAGTGAAAAAAGCACGGCGATATTGAGAGAGACAGGCTGGGATAAGAGTCAGACTGAGGAAGTTGCAAAGAGAGATTTAGACAGAGAGAGGGCCAAATATTCCGGGAAATAGAGAATGAGTGAAGCTGCCGCACACACATGCACACATATCCACAGAGGCAAACACATACAAAAAGGAAGTGAGAGAGAGACCATAAGAAATAGGAGCAGAAATTAGACCATTCAGACAATCGAGTCTGCTCCGCCATTCAATCATGGCTGATAAGATTCTCAACCCCATTCTCCCGCCTTCTCCCCGTAACGTTTGATCCCCTGACCAATCATGAACTTATCTATTTCAGTCTTAAATACACTCCTGCCCTCCACAGCCTTCTGTGGCAATGAATTCCAAAGATTCACCACTCTCTGGCTAAAGAAGTTTTTCCTCATCTTTGTTCTGAAAGGTCTTCCCTTTACTTTGAGGCTGTGCCCTCGGGACCTAGACTCTCCTACTAATGGAAACATCTGCTCCATGTCGACTCTATCCAGGCCTTTCAGTATTCTGTAAGTTTCAATCAGATCACCCCTCATCCTTCTAAACTCCATCGAGTATACACCCTGAGTCCTCAAACGTTCTTCATATGTTAAGCCTTTCATTCCTGGGACCATTCTCGTGAACTTCCTCTCCAGGGCCAGAATACCCTTCCTGAGAAACGAGGCCCAAAATGGCTCACAATATTCTAAATGTTGTCTGACCAGAGTCTTATAAAGCCTCAGCAGCAGATCCCTGCTTTTATATTCTAGTCCTCTCGAAATAAATGCCAACATTGCATATGCCTTCCTAACTACAGACTCAACATGCAAGTTACCCTTAAGAGAATACTGACTAGGGCTCCCAAGTCCCTTTGCACTCCAGATTTCTGAATTCTCTACCCATTTAGAAAATAGTCTATGCCTCTATTATTCCTAGCAAAATGCATGACCTCACACTTTCCCACGTTGTATTCCCTCTGGCACTTATTTGCCCATTCTTCTAACCTGTCTAAAACCTTCTGCAGCCTCCTCACCTCCTCAATACTACCTGTCCCTCCACCTATCTTTGTATTATCTGTAAACTTAGCCAGAATGCCCTCAGTTCCTTCATCTAGATCATTAATGTATTAAATGAAAAGTTGTGGTCCCTTCACTAACACTTGCGGAACTCCATTAGTTACCGTCCGCCATCTAGAAAAGAACCCACTTATCCCCATTCTCTGCCTCCTGCTAGACAGCCAATCTTCTTTCCATGCTAGTACCTTGCCCCTAACACCATGGGCTCTTATCTTACTGAGCAGCCTCCTGTGCGGCACTTTGTCAAAGGCCTTCTGGAAGTCCAAGTAAATAACATCCATTGGCTCTCCTTTACCTAACCTACTCGTTACCTCCTCAAAGAATTCTAACAGATTTGTCAGGCATGAACATTCCTTGATGAAACCATGCTGACTTTGCCCATTTTACCATGCACTTCCATGTATTCCGAAATCTCATCCTTAAAACTGGATTCTAAAACCTTACCGAAGTCAGGCTAATAGGCCTGGAATTTCCCGTTTTTTGCCTCATTCCCTTCTTAAACAGGGGGGTTACATTAACGATTTTCCAGTCCTCTGGGACCCTCCCAGACTCCAGTGATTTCTGAAAGATCACCACTAACGCCTCCACTATCTCTTCTGCTATCTCCTTCCGAACTCAGGTTGTAATCTATCAGGTCCAGTTGATATATCCACCTTCAGACCTTTCAGTTTTCCTAGCTCCTTCTCCTTGGTAATTTTCACCATACTCACCTCTGCCCTCCGACTCTCTTAAATTTTGTGGATGTTATTCATGTCTTCCACCGTGAAGACTGACGCAAAGTACCTACTCAGTTCCTCCGCCATTTCTTTGTTCCCCATTACTACTTCTCCAGCGTCATTTTCCAGTAGCCCAATGACCACTTTTGCCTCTCTCTTACCCCTTATACATCTAAAAAAAAAACTCTTGCAATCTTCGTTTATATTACTGGCTAGCTTACGATCATATTTAATCTTCTCCCTCGTTATTTCTTTTTTAGTTGTCCTCTGTTGGTCTTTGTAGGCTTCCCAATGCACTGGCTTACCAATGCTCTTCGCCGCATTGAATGCTTTCTCTTTAGCTTATATAATTTCCTTGACTTACCTTGTCAGCTGTGGTTGCCTCGTCCTCCCTTTAGTATGCATCTTCTTCCTAGGGATGAATTTTTGCTGTGTCTCTCAAATTACTCCCAGAAACTCCTGCCATTGCTGTTCCACTGTCTTTCCTGCGAGGCGCATGTCCCAGTCAATTCTGGGCCCCACCACAAGCTGCTCCAGAAAGCCATCTCGTAAACATAGCACACTTCCTTTTCTTGGGATCCTCTACGAACCTCATTTTCCCAGTCTACCTGTATATTGAAATGCTGCAAGATCACTGTAACCTTGCCTTTCTTACACGCCTTTTCTATCTCCTGGTGTATATTTTGCCCCACATCCTGACTACTGTTTGGAGACTTGTACATAACTCCCTTTATGTTTTTTTTTTACCTTTCCGGTTCCTCAACTCTACCCACACAGATTCTGCATCATCTGACCCTACGTCGCTTCTTGCTCTCGATTTAATTTCATTTCTTGCTCACAAAGCAACCCTTCGTCCTGTGCCAACCTGCCTATCTTTTGAATAGGATGTATATCCTTGGACATTTAGCTCCCAGAGCTGATCCCCTTGCAGCCATGTCTCCGTGATGCCCACCACATCATACCTGCCAATTTCAATCTGCGCCAAAAGCTCATTTACCTTATTTCGTATACTGCGTGCATTAAGATACAACACCTTCAGATACAACACCTTCAGTCCGGTATTTTCCATCCCCCATCTCATTGTCGTCCCTTTATCTGATGTGCTTGAATTTCGATTCCTAGCCCTTTCCAAACATAAGATAGAGAGGAAGAGAAGGGCAGATAGCAAAAGAGATGGCGGGAGCAAGACAATAATAGAGAGAGAGAAAAAGACAGTGGGAGGGTTAGAGAGAGTCAGAGATAGTGATAGAATGGCAGAGAGGGGGAGAGACAGAAAGCTTGTAAAGCGTGAAACAGAGAGGGAGGCGGAGAGAAATAGAGAGGAATAGAGAGATTGCAAAAAGAGTGAGAGGGAGGGAGATATGTAGAAAAAGTGCGAGAGGTCGACACACACACACAAACACACATACACAAACAGAGAGAGAGAGGGGAGAGAATGAGACAAAGAAAGCGAGAGGCAGACATAGAGGTAGATTGTGAATGAAGCGGGGAGAAAGAGAGACACAATCAGAAAGACAGAAAGAGGGAGACAGAGAGTGAGAGGCAGAGTAAGGCAACAGTGAGTTGGGGAGAGAAAGTGAGAGAAACAGAGAAAGCGTTAGAGATGCAGAAGCAGAGAAATTTGGACACACACAGAGAGAGAGAGAGATAGAGGTAGAAAGAGAGCCAGAGAGAAAGAGCGAAAGCGAGATGTGGAGACAGAGGCAGAAAGAGAGAGAGAGAGAGAGAGAGAGAGAGAGAGAGAGGGAGAAACACATACATACACATAAACATACAGAGAGAGTGAGAATGGGAGGGAGAGTGAAACCAAGAGAGGCAGAGAGAGACGGAATGAGGGAGAAAGGATCACACAAAGAGAGAGAAGGAGAGAAAGTGAGGGAGAGGGTGTGGGGAGGGAGAGATGGATAAAAACAGAAAGGGAAAGACAGTTAGAGGGTGGGCAGAGGCATCGGCACAGAGGGAGAGGCGGAGAAAGAGAGAGACAGATATTGAATGATAGATAAATGTAGAGAGTGAGGGAGAGATGGGCAGAGAGGCAGATAGAGGAATTGGAAGAGGGAAAATAAGCAGGGAGATGGAGATTGCGAGAGAGAGGGAGATGGAGAGAGACAGGGTTGTGGAGCGAGGCAGTGAATAAGGAGGTGGAAAGGGACTGAGAGAGGGATGCAGAGTGATAAGGAGTAACCTAGACTAGGAGACACAGCGAGAGATACACCCAGAAAGGGAGGAAGAGAGAGAGAAAGGGAGAGAGAAAAAGAAAGGCAGGCAGAGAGAATGAAAGAGCGAAAGAGGGAGAAGAGAGAGAATGTGCGTGTGACAAAGAGAAAAAAATAGAGAGATTAAGAGATATTGAAAAAGAGAGGGGGAGAAAAGAGAGAGAGACAGAGGGAGAGAGAATTTGACACAAAGAGCGAGAGAGAGACAGGGAAAGAGAGAGAGAGAGAGAGAGAATGAGGCAGAATAACAGAGAGACAGAGTGAGAGATAAAAGGAGAGAGAGAGAGGTAGAGAAACAGAGAGGGACAGAGATAAACAGAGAGGAAGATACAAAGGGAAATTTAGATTGTGGGAGGCAGAGTCAGGGAGAGAGAATCACGTACACAAAGGGATAACCACACAAAGAACGAGAGAGGGATGAAGGGAGAGAACGATCGAAAGGGAGAAAAAGAGTGAATTGCTGGGAAGGAAAGAGAGGGTGAGGCAGAGAGAGAAATAGAGCGAAAGAAAAAGAGAGAACGACAAAGGGACAGGCAGAGAGAATGGGAAAGTGAAAGAGGGAGAAGAAGGGAAACTGAGTGTATGACATCGGGTGAGAGAGAGAGAGAGAGAGAGAGACAGAGAGAGAGAGAGAGAGAAAGAGAGAAAGATAAAAAAAGAGAGAGGGACAAAGGTAGAGACAGAGTTAGGCACACAGTGTGAAACAGAGTCCGAGATTGAAAGAGACAGAGGAAAAGTGAGAGGTCGACGCAGAGAGAGAGAGTTGGAGAGTGAAGAAGTGGAGAGAAAGTGAGGGAGTGAGTGAGAGAGAGAAGGATATATTGAGAGACAACACACAGGGAGAGGCAGAGAAGAAGGGACAGATAGAGAGAGAGAAAATAGAGAGAGGCAAAGAGAGAGAGACAGAGTTAGGCACACAGTGCGAGACAGAGGCTGGGAGAGAATGAGACAGAGAGACAACGTGAGAGATAGGCGCAGAGAGAGATTTGGAGAGTGAGAGAGATAGAGAATATTGAGAAATAGTGAAAGAGAGAAAGAAAGGGAAGGAGAGAACGAAATAAAATTAGACATGGATAGGCAGACAAGAACACGCACAAAGAGAGAGAGAGAGAGAGAGAGACTGAAATCTACAAATGGAAGTTTAGCAGGCCAAAAAGAAAGAAAACGAGAGTGAAAGAGGGAAACAGAATATAGGGACAAAGAGAGAGTTAGACTGAGAAGGAGGGTGAGAGAGTAATGCAGAGAGAGACAGGGTTTAGATCCGCAGAGGGAGCTGTAGAGAGAAAGAAAGGGAGAGGGAGGCATGGAGATAGAAACGAGGAAGAGAAAGAGATAGCGAGAGCAATAGAGCAAGAAGGAACGAATGAGAGCAAGAGACATAGAGAGAGACACAGAGAGATAGAGAGAGAGCCAGGCAGACTTACAAACAGAGAGAGTGTGCGAGAATAAGGGAGAGACACAGAGAGACGGAGTGCCACAGAGAAAGACAGAGAGAGGGAGATGGCAGAGGTACAAAAAGACAGAGATCGTTACATAAGTCGGTAGACAGGCGGAGAGGCAGACAGATGGATAGATTGACAGATGGATAGATAGATAGTTGGATACATAGCTAGATGGATAGATAGAAAGATGGATAGGTAGGAAGATGGATAGACAGATAGATAGACAGACAGATAGATAGATTGACCGGAAGACAGACAGGCAGACATACACACACACAGATAGACAGACCGATAGATAGATAGACAGACAGACAGGTAGAGGGAGAATGACGGAGAAGGAGAGCAAGGTACGTGGAAAGGCAGACAGAGATAGAAAAACAAATATTGAAAGAAAGAGAGGAACTTGAGAGAGAGATAGAGACCCACAGACACACAAACACACACTCACAGAGAGAGAGAGAGTGAGAGAGAGAGGTGTAGACATATAGTCAGAGGAAATTTTAGATGGTGAGATGCAGGGGCGCAGAGAGAGAAACATGTACACACACAAACTTAACAACCCACAAAGAAAGAGAGAGAGAGAGAGAAATACTGCGATCAAAATGGAGAAAAGGAGAGAGTTGCTGGGAGAGAAAGAGAGGGTGAGGCAGATAGATAGAGAGAGAGAGACAGGCAGAGAGAATGAGAAATTGAAAGAGGCAGAAGGAGAGAGACAGAGTGTGTGACATAGCCGAGAGAGAAAGAGCTAGAGACAGGGAGAGAGAGAGAGAGAGAGAAAGAGAATAGATAGAGAGGGGGAAACGCCAGAGTGAGGGAGACACAGCGAGAAGGAGGGAGTGCGATTTAGAGACACAGTGAGGGGGACACAGAGAGAGAGTGAGAAAAACAGAGAGAGATTGAAAAAGAGGGAAGGGGATAGAAAAGAGACAAAGACAAAGAGAGAGGCACAGTTAGAGATAAAGCAAGAGACCGAGGCAGACAGAGAGAGGCAGAGCGAAAATGAGAGACAGAGTGAGAGATAGATGCAGAGAGAGAGAAAGAGAGAGAGCGATACAGCATTTGACAGAGGAAGTGAGAGGGAAATAAAGGGAAGCAGAGAGGGAGAGGCTCGCAGACAGGCAGAGGCAGAGAATAAGTGGCAGAGATAGAGAGGGAGAGAAAGACAGCGTGAGACCATGAAATAGACAGAGGGGAGTTTAGCAAGCGAGAACGAGAGAGAAAGTTAGAATGAAGGAGGGAAGGACAACAGAGAGACACAGAGAGAGAGACTGAGGAGGGCAGAAGAGTGATGCAGAAATAAGCATGCAGAGGGAGAGATAGAGAGAGAGAGAGGGAGGTAGAGAAGGTAAGAGAGTAAAGTGGAAGAGAAGGCGACAGCGAGCGCCAGAGAGCGACAAGGAAAGAGTGAAAGATAGAGACACAGAGAGTGTAGCAGAGAGGGAGAGCGAGAGAGAGAGAGAGAGAGAGAGACAGACAGACAGACAGACAGACAGACAGGCAGACAAAAGCACAGTGTGTGTGAGAGGTGGAGAGCAATAGAGAGTGAGAGAGGGTGAGGCAGAAATACAAAAAGACATAGAAAGACAGATAGGCAGACAGACAGATATATAGATATATACACAGAGAGTGTAACAGAGAGGGAGAGCGAGAGAGAGAGAGACAGACAGGCAGACAAAAACAGAGAGTGTGTGAGTGGTGGAGAGGAATAGAGAGGGAGAGAGGGTGAGACAGAAATACAAAAAGACATAGAAAGACAGATAGGCAGACAGACAGATATATAAATAGCTAAATGGATAGAGAATGATAGATAGATCGATAGACAGATAGATAGACAGATGGATGGATGGATGGATAGATAGACAGACAGACAGACAGATAGACAGAAACAAAGTTAGATAGATTGATAGATAGATACACAGACAGACAGGGAGACAGAAAGGCAGATGGAGGGAGAGGGACTGATAAGGAAGTAAGAGAAGCGGAAAAACACACAGAGATACACACACAGATTGAGAGACAGAAAAACGTGAGGGAGAGTGATAAAGACCCACCGACACACACAAACACACACACACACACACACATACAGACACACGCGCACACAGACAAACACATATACTCACACACAGAACAAGTGGAGAGATGGGGAGAAAGAGAAAAAGGAAATTATAGTGTGAGAGGTAGAGGACAGAAAGAGAGGGGCACATACAAACAAAAATGTCGGCACACGCACCAAAAAAGTGGGAGAGGGCAGAGAGAGAGAGGGCGATCGAAAGGGAGCAAAAGAGAGAGTTGCTCGGAGAGAAAGGGTAAGGCAGAGAGAGAGTGTGAAGCAGAGAGAATGAGAGAGTGAAAGATGGAGAAGGAGAGAGGCAGAGTGCATGACAAAGGGCGAGAAAGCGAAAAAGAGAGAAAGTGAGTGAGACAGAGAGAATAGAGAGAGAGGAGGAAACGCAGTGAGAGAGGGGGACAGAGGGAGGAGGAGAGATTGAAAGTTGGAGACACAGGAAGAGAAGGCGAGAGAGGGAGAGAGAGAGAGAGAGAGATAGATAGAGAGAGAGAGATAGAGAGAGAGAGGCAGATATAGCACAGTCAGACAGAGAGACTGAGAAAGAATGAGACAGAGAGGCAACATGAGTGCTAGCCGCAGAGAGAGAGTTGGAGTGAGAGAGAGAGAGAGAGATAGAGAGAGAAAGTGAGAAAGAAAGTGAGAGAGAGAAAGAAAGGGAATGAGAGAGCGAGAGGCAAACAGGCAGAGGCAGAGAAGAAAAGGTGGACAGAAAGAGAGAGACACTGAATTAGACAAAGGAAAGTGTAGCAAGAGAGAAAGAGAAAGCATGTAAAAGTGGAAGAGGGAAAGAGAATAGAGAGGCAAAGAGTGAGGTAGACTGAGAAGGAGCACGAGAGAGTGAGGCAGATAGAGACAGAAAATATAAGCACAGAGAGAAAGAGCAGGAGAGAGAGAGACATGGAGAGAGAAAAGAGGAACAGAAAGAGACAGCAAGAGCCATAGAATGGGAGGGAATGAGAGAGAGAGAAACACAGTGAAAGTGAGACTGGAACAGAGAGAGTGCGGGGGGTGGGGGGGTGGGGGAGAGTTAGGCAAACTGAGAGTGTGTGCTAGAAGGGGAGAGAGACAGAGAATGATAGAGTGGCAGAAAGAGAGAGAGAGGGAGAGATTGAGAGAGGGAGAAGACAGTGATACAAATGGAGCGAGATGGGTAGATAAATAGATAGACAGACAAACAAATAGACAGATAGATAGATAGACAGATAGACAGATAGACAGATAGACAGATAGACAGATAGATAGATAGATAGATAGATAGATAGATAGATAGATAGATAGATAGATAGATAGATAGATAGATAGATAGATAGATAGATAGATAGATAGATAGATAGATAGATAGATAGATAGATAGATAGATAGACAGACAGACAGGCAGGTAAAGGGAGAAGGACTGGCAAGGATAGCAAGAGGGGCAGAAAGACAGACAGAGATACATGCACAGGTTGAAAGAGACAGATAAAAGGCAGGAAGAGAGATAGATATCCACGGACACACATAAACAGACTCAGAGACAGAGAGAGTGAAAGAGAGGGAGAAAGAGATGGATAGAAAGGGAAAAATATAATTTTCAATTGTGAGCTGGAGAGGATACAGCTAGAGAAGCCCGTACACATACAATGGTAGATAATCACACAGAAAGAGAGAGAGAGAGAGAGCGCTGAGAGAGAAAGGGCGATCAAAGGGGAGAAAAAAAGAGAATTGCTTGGAGCGAAAGAGAGAGAGAGGCAGACGGACAGACAGAGTGAATGAGTGATTGAAAGAGAGTAAAGGAGGGAAGCAGATTGTGTGTCATAGGGCGAGAGAGAAAGAGAGAGAGAGAGAGAGAAAGAAAGAGAAAGGTGGGGGGAATAGATTTAGTGAGAGAAAGAGAATTGAGAGACAGGCGGGAATAAACCGTGTGAGGGGGACAGAGGGAGACGGAGTGAGTGAGATTTAGAGACACAGCCAGAGAGAAAGAGAGAGGTAGTGGGAGAGGGTGGGGGGGGGGGGGGGGGGGGGGCAGCGGGGGGGGGGGGGGGGGGAGTGTGAGGGATAGAGAGAGTGAGAGAGAGAGAGAGAGGAGAAACATTGAAAGAGAGAGAGGGGGAGAGAAAGGAAAGAGAGAGAGGCAAAGAGAGACATGGAGTTAGAAATAAAGTGTGAGAGTGAGGCAGAGAGAGAGAGAGACAGAGAGAGAATGAGACAGAGGGACATAGTGAGAGATAGGCACAGAGAGAGAGAGGAGAGAGACAGAGACAGAGACAGAGAGAGAGGGAGAGGTGGAGGGAAAAATACTAATGGTATTTTAGTGTGTGAGAGGCAGAGGCAGAGAGAGAGAGAAACACTTACACATAGACACACAACGACACTGACACAGAAAGAGAGAGAGGGCTGAGAGAGAGAGAGGGCGACCAAAAGGGAGTAAAATAGAGTGTTTCTGGGAGAGAAAGACAGGGTGAGGCGGAGAGAGGGAGAGATAGATAGAGACAGGTAGAGCAAATTAGAGAATAAAAGAGGAAGAAGGAGGAAGGCAGACTGTTTGACAGTGTGCGAGAGAAAGAGAAAGAGAGAGAGAGGAAGAGAATAGAGAGAGAGACGGAAATGTACCGAGGAAAGGAGACAGAGAGAGAGAAAGGCAGCTGAGATTTTGAGTCACAGTCAAAGAGACCCGGAGAGAAAGAGAGAGAGAGACATTGAAAAAGAGAGAGGGCGACAGAAAAAGAGAGAGGCAAAGAGAGAGAGAGTTAGAGACAGTGTGATGGAGAGGTAGAGAGAGAGAGATAGAGAGACAATCAGACCAAGCGATAGAGTGAGAGACAGGCGGAGTGAATAAGAGAGAAAGAGAGATGAGAGAGAGGAAGAGAGTTGGAGAGAAAAAGAGAAAATACATTTTAGTGTGCGAAAAGCAGAGACAGAGGCAGAAAAACACGTGCACACACACACACACACACACACACACACACTGACACAGAAAAGAGAGCGAGGGCTGAGAGAGGGAGGGCGATCGAATGTGAGAACAAAAGAGAATTTCTGGGAAAGAGAGAGTGAGGCAGAGAGAGAGAGAGAGATTGAAAAAGGGACAGGGGGAGAGAAAAAAGAGAGAGAGGCAAAGAGAGAGACAGAGTAAGACAGAAAGTGTGAGGGAGAGGTAGGGAGAGAGAGGGAGAGGGAGAATGAGACAGAGAGATAGAGTGAGAGATAGATGGAGGCAGAGAGAGATAGATAGATGAGGGAGAGGGTTGGAGAGAAAGAGACAAAGGGAATTTTACAGTCTGTGTTGCAGAGACAGAGGCAGAGAAATACGCACACGCACACACACACACTCACACACACACGTAGACAGTGACACAGAAAAGAGTGAGAGGGCTGAGAGAGGAAGATCGAATGGGAGAGAAAGAGTGAATTTCTGGGAGAGAAAGAGAGTGTGAGGCAGAGAGAGAGAGAGAAGATAGAGATAGTGAGAGAAAAATAATTGAGGGAGAGGCCGGAATGCAGCGAGTGAGGGAGTCAGAGGGAGATGGAGGGAGTGAGATTTAGAGACACCGCAAGAGAGATGGAGAGAGTGTGTGTGGGGGGGGGGGGGGGGGGGTGCGGCGGTTGTGGGGGCGGGTGTAGAGAGTGAGAGAGAGAGGCAAAGAGAGAGACAGGGTTAGACACAAAGTGTGAGAGGGAGACAGAGACGGAATGAAACAGAGAAACAGAGTGAGAGAAAGGCTGAGAGAGAGAGGAGAGAAAGAGAGATAAATGTAGAGAAAGAGACAAAGGGAATTTTACGGTGTGAGAAGCAGAGACACAGAGAGAGAAACACCTACACACACACACGTAGATACTGGCACAGAAAGAGGACGGGGGCTGAGAGAGAGGGCGATGGAAAGGAAGAAAAAGAGAGTTTCTGGGAGAGAAAGGGAGGGTTAGGCATAGAGAGAGAGAGAGAGACAGGCAGGGAAAATGAGAGATGAAAGAGGAAGAAGGAGGGACGCAGACTGTTTGACACTGTGCGAGAGAAAGAGAAAGAGAGAGAGAGAGAGAGAATTGAGAGAAAGGCGGAAATGCACCTAGAGAGGGAGACAAAGGGAGGAAGAGATATGAGATATTGAGACACAGCGAGAGAAACAGAGAGAGAGATGGACGGAGAGAATGAGAAAGAGGGCGAAGGAGAGAGAGAGATAGAGAGACATTGAAAAAGAAAGAGTTGGCAGATTAGAGAGAGAGAGGAAAAGAGAGTGACAGAGTTTGACAGAAAGGGTGAGGCAAAGGTAGGGAGAGGGAAAGAGAGACAGAGAATGAGAAGGAGAGATAAAGTGAGAGACAGATGGAGGAAAAGAGAGACAGAGAGCGATAGAGAAGAGAGAGGGAGAGAAGTGAAGAGAAATAGATACAGGGAATTTTACAGTGTGAGAGGCAGAGACAGAGGCAGAGAAACACTCACACACACACATGGCGGCACCCACACAGAAAGAGAGAGAGAGAGAGAGGGCTGAGAGAGAGAGAGGGCGATCGAAACGGAGAAAAAAAGGAGAGTTCCTTGGAGAGATATAGAGGTTGAGGCAGAGAGAGAGAGAGAAAGAGGGAGAGAGGCAGAAAAAATAATAGAGTGAAATAGGGAAGTGAAAGAGAATGTCTTACATAGGGCGAGAGAGAAAGAGAAAGGGTGGGGGTCATAGGGAGGAAGAGAGAGAGTGAGAATTAGATAAACAGCGAGGGAGACACAGGGAGAGAGAGAAGGAGATAGACAGATAGGCATTGAAAAAGAGAAGGGGAGAGAAAAGACAGAGAGAAGCAAAGAGAATGGCAGAGTGAGACACACAGTGTTCGAGAGAGACAGAGAGAGATAGAGAGAGGGAGAGAGAGAGCGAAAGTGAGAGAGAAAGGGAGAGAGAGAAAGAAAGGGAAATAGAGGGTGACAGATAAGCAGAGGCAGAGAAGGAGAGGCAGAGAGATAGAGACAGGAAATGAAACAGACAAAGGGAAGCTTAGCAAGCGAGAAAGAGAGAGAAACAGAAAGTGAAAGTAACAAAGAGAACAGAGAGACAAAGGGAGGGAGACTGAGAAGGAGGCTGAGAGAGGGAGGTGAAGAGAGATTGGCACGCAGAGGGAGAGATGGAGAGAAAGATGGGGATAGAGAGACAGATAGAAGAAAGAGGAAGAGGAAGAGACAGCAGGAGCGATACAACGAGAAGGGAAATGTGAGAGATAGAGACAGAGCGAGAGAGGCATAGAGAGATAGAGTTAGAAAAACCGAGAAAATATGCGAGAGAGAGGTGGAGGGAGGCAGAGAGTGATAGAGTGTCAGAGAGCGACAAAAAACACAGAGATAGATAGATAAATAGATACATAGATAGATACATACATGGAAAGAAAGAAAGATAGATAGATATATAGACAGACTGACAGACAGGCAGATAGGAGAGGGACAGAGAAGGAGATCGAGAGAGGCAGAAATACAGACATACATACACTTATACAGATTGAAAGAGCATGAGAAACGCGAGAGAGAGAGAGAGAGAGACACCCACCAACACACACACATACATATGCACACCAACGGACACACACACATTCACACAAAGAGAGAGAGAGGGAAGAGAAAGATGAAGAGAGAGGAAGAGAATCCGGGAGGGAGACCGAGAACGATGGAGAGAGAAGCAAAGAGAGTTAGAGAGAGAAGGAAAGAGGCAGAGAGAGTGAGAAAGGGAAACAGATGGATTGAGAGAGAAAGAGAGAGAGAGAGAGAGAGTGATTGGAAGAAAAGTGAGAGTGGGGAAGTGAGAGGGAGAGAAACAGACAAAGGGAGTGCGAGAGCCAGAGAGAGATAAACAGAGCGGAAGAACAAGAGAATGGGGGAGACAGTGAGCGAAAAAAAAGCAGAGAGAGAGAGAGAGATAAAGAGTGCAAGAGTGACAAAGGGGAAAAGAGAGAAACACAGAAGGAGTGAGGGAGAGAAACGTGCAGAGAAAAAGAGAGACAAATAGATGGGAGAAGAGAGAGAGATCGTGAGATAGATACGCATTTGATTGAGGTGTGGACTGAATTTTTGGGAGATTTTAAATATTTCTGATAACTTAATTGTTTGAATTTAGTCGTAAATTGACACCCTAAACCCACTGTAATCGCATAACTGAATGTCAATTGTAAAACAGGACGGCTAAATCCCTGGGTGTAATAGAACAGCGTGGAAAGAGGAACTCTAACATTTTTTTATTTAATCAATAAATGGTAATAGTCAAGTGACGGATATCACTGAAACAATAGGGAATCTAGAAATGGGACTGATGGTGTTTGAGTGGACAGCATATTATCCGGGTGAATACAGCTCCTGTTTGTTTAATAGTTAATTAATTTGATAAGTAAAGTCCAGTCTTTGGAACCTCGCAGCTCCATTTAAAAACTAACATACTGTTTCACTCAGCTCAATGTCATAATCTCTTTGTTCATTTTTAAAAACATGATTTGAACGATGTTGCAATTTCAACGTCCCTGAGGTGATCCCACAGGGTATAAATTAAAGGCTTTGGGAGTATATCACCTCAGTGTTTAAGGCACAGAGATTACCAGCAGCACAAAGGGGCACATCACTTCACACTGAATCGATGGAACCAATTTTTGTGGCTGAGAAAATATTCTACCCAATCCTTGCTGTTATAGGTGTTCCTGGTGAGTGACCATAACTACTGAACTTGTGCAGATCTGTATGTGAGCTGCTCTCTCATTTTAAACTGTGACTGAAAATATTACATGCTGATCTAGTGGTCACTGTTAAGATACACCAAATCAGCGATATAATTTGCTGAATACAAATGTCTGGAAATGTCTCTGCGGCTTTATTTAATTTTGTCAAATGAAAATAAGCCTTTGTTTGTAACTCACAGGCACTCTGATTAATTAAGTCTTAATATTCTTTGGAAACGTTAAATTAGACTTCAGTGAAGGGAAAGTCTCTGAAGGAAGGTTTAGTGGTAGTCAGCGGAAAATCACCAAGAGTGTGGGTCAGTAAACAGAGTGGAATACATGGTCCCAGTGACCATGTATTACTTTGTCTATCTGCCAGTGTAGAATTGTACTGAGTGTGCATCAATAACCAAATTGGAATCCATGACACCAGTCACCATGTATTACAGGGTCAATCTGTCAATGTAGAATTGCACTGAGTGTGGGTCATTAATCAGAGTGCAATATCTGGCCCCAGTCAACAATCATTCACTGACTGCATCTGTTAGTGTCAAATTGTCCTAAGTTTGGGTTAGTAACCAGAGTGGAATATATGACTCCAGTCACCACTCTTTCACTGACATTATCTGTTAGTGTCAAATTGTCCCAAGTGTGCATTAGTATCCAGGGAGGAATACTTGGCTCCAGTGACCATATATTTCTGGGTCTAACTGTTAATTTCAAATTGTAGTAAGTGTGGTTGAGTAACCAAAGTGGAATACCTGGCCTCAGTGATCATGTATTATTGGGTCTATCTGTCAGTGTAGAATTGTACTGTGTCTGGGTCATTAAGCAGAGTGGAATACCTGGCCCCATTCACCACTCTTTCAATGACTGTATCTGATGGTTTCAAAATGTACTAAGTGTTGTTTAGTTACCAGAGTGGAATAGCTGACCTCAGTCAACATTTATTATTGGTTATATCTGGCAGAGCAGAATTGCATTCAGCGTAGGTCAGTGTCCAGAGTGGAATACCTGCTCCAAGTGATAATCTATGACTGGAAGCATTTGTCGGTGTAGAATTGAACTGAGTGCGGGTCAGTAACTGGAATGAAAGAAATCGGTTCGATTTGGAAATCATGTTTTTTTTTGATTAGTGATCTTTCCATTCCATGGAGCTGTCTCTCTCTTTTGCCATGTGAATAATTTCACAACAGGAAGCGATTTGATGTTGGTTGAAGATATTTGGTAATGAGTGTGTGAAGTTAAATGTCTGGATATAGCTCCAGTTTCTATTGAGCTGCTCCAGCAGAAATAGATGTCAACCTGTTCCTGATATTGAAGCAATCCGCCAGCACTCTTACAGTGTTCCAATATTCTTGTCGATTGTTTTATAATTCCATAAGACATCAGAGCAGAAGAATGTCATTCCGCCCATAGAGACTCCTCCGCCATTCAGTGAGATCATTGCTGATTTGATAATCATCAACTCCACAATTTGGCCTTTTCCCCAGAACCTTTGATTCTCTGACTGACAAAAATCAGTCGAGCTCAGCCTTAAATATTCTTAACGACCCATCAACTACAGACCTTTACGGGAACTAATTCCACACATACACTACTCTCTGAGAGAATAAATTCCTCCTTATCTCTGTATTAAATTGGTGAACAACTTCTCAGAAATGATGCCGGCTCGGACTAAACCCTCCCACAAAGGGAACCAACTACTCAGCATCTACCGTCTCAAGGCCCCCAGGAATACAATATGTTTCAATAAGGTCTCCTCTCATTCGATTATCCTCCAATGAGTACAGTCCCAATCTAATCAATCTGCCCACAGGAAATCGTCCCTCCACATCCGGCAACAGCCTATTGAAACTTCTGTGGGCTGCCTCCACTTCCAGCATATATTTCGCCAAATAAGGAGACCAAAATTGTTGACATTATTCTAAGTGAGTGTCTTGTATAGTTCTAGCATGACTTCCCCATTTTTATAATCCATTCCCTTTGAAATTAAAGCCATCATTTTATTTCCTTTCCCTATCACCTGCTGAAATTAACATTTTCATATTAATTCACGCAGGCTCCCAAATCCCTCTCTGCTCCAGCTTTCTGCAGTCTTTCTCCATTTAAGTAATATTGAGCTCCTCTATTCTTCCTGCCAACGTGCATAGACCCACAGTTTCTGATAATATATGGCATCTGCCAAGTTTTGCCAACTCACTTAACATTTCTATATTCCCCTGTAGGACCTTTGAGTCTTCCTCACCACTTGCCTTCGCACCAATGTCTCTGATAACTGGAAATTTGGCGATAGTACATTCACTTCTATCATATCAGCCATTAATATATATTGCAAATAACTGTCGTCCCAGCACTGATCCCTGTGGCGCTCCACTACTTACAGTTTATTATTCTAAAAATGCCCCCCTTATCTCAGCTCTCTGTCTTCTATTAGTTAGCAAATCCTCTATCCATGCTAGTGTACTACCCCCAGGACCATGAACTCTTATCTTATTAAGCAGCCGTGTGTCTGGTACCTTTTTCAACGCCTTTTTGGAAATACAAGAATATTGCATATCCTGTTTCCCTTTTATCCATTCTGCTTTTTACTTCCTCAAATATTTCTAATAAATTTACCAGGCACGATTTCCCCGTAATCAAGCCATGCTAACTCTGCTGGATTATATTATGTATTTTAAATGCTCTGCTCTCACAGTCCTTGTAATAGACTTTAACCTTTTCCCAATTGCTCATGTTAAGCTATTTGGCCTATAGATGCATGAGCTTTTTTCTCTCTCCCTTTTTGAATATGTTTGTAACTTTGGCAGATTTCCAATCTTCTGAGACTTTTTCCAGATCCAAACGATTCTTGGAACATGTGTCAGTTCATCCATTATTTCTGCAGATACTTCCTTTAATATCCTAGGATGCAACCCATCAGGGATTTATCGGCTTTTAGCTCCATTAGTTTCTTGATCACTTTTTCTCTAGTGATAGTTATTTCTTTATTCCCTTCCCCCGTTTTCCCCCTGATTACTTAGTATTTTAGGAATGGGATTAGTGTTGTCTACCATGAAGGCTGATGCAAAGCATTAATTCAACTCCTCTGCCATTTCCTGGTTCCACATTCTCATTTTTACAGACTCATTCTCTAAGAGGCATTAGTTCACTTAAGGCTCTCTCTTCATTTTTTTAAATATTTAAAGCAGCTGCTACGTAACGGTTTTATAATACCTGTTAGTTATCGCTCAATGTTTACTTTCTCAATCTTTAATGTATTTTTGGTAAACTTTTCTTGGTTTAAAAATAAACCTAATCCTCTGGCTTACCACAAACCTTTGCCACATTGTATGTATTTTTACTTCAATTTGACTCTATCCTCAACTTCTTGGGCAAACTATGGTTGATTATGTCCAGCCTACAATCCTAGTTCCTCACAGGGATATATCGCTGATATGAGTCATGAACTATTTTCTTAAACGTCTGCCATTGTTCATCAACCGTCTTTTCTGTTGAACTCCTTTCCCAGTCTACTCCAGCCAACTCGGCCTTCATTCCTTTGTAATTTTCCGTTTGTAAGTTTAGCACAGTTGTTTCGGACCCATTTTCACTCTCAAACTGAATGCTAAATTATACCATATTATGGTAATTTTTTTCCTAGGGGACCTTTTTCACTTTACCTTTTACATTTATTAACCTGCCTCATTCCACATTAACAGATCCAAAGTAAACTGATCCCTGATTGGATCCACAGCAAATTGTTCTAGGAAACTCTCTCGGATACACTCTATGATGCGATTTTCCCAAACAACATGGAGTTTCCAGTCACCCATGATTAATGTACTGCCATGTTTTCATGTCATAACTATCTCCTGACTTATTCTCTTTCCTACGGTATAGCTACTGTTAGGCACCCTGTAGACTACTCCCAGCACCGTCTTCACCCCCTTGTTATTTCTTACCTCTACTCATGTGAATTCTACATCTGCAGATCCAAAATAATTTCTTGCTATCCAACGTATTCAATCTCGTCGAGAAAAGCTATCCCACCACCATTTTCATCCTGCCTGTCCTTTCGAAAATCACATGTCCCTGAATAATTAGTTATCAGCATTGATCTCTTGGTAACCACGACTCCGTAATGGCTATAAGATCATTCCCATTAAACTCTATTTTTGCCTTTAATTTATTTATTTGGTTCTGAATACGGCCAGCAATTAAGTAATGAGGCATCAATTTTCACTTTATTACCATTTCCCCATTTGAGTCAATTTGCTGTAGTGTTTTTTATGTTTCTACACTCTGTCTGTTTCTGACACATTCTGGATATCATTACATAAATAGCTGCCCTGCAAAGTTCCCACATCGTTTTGCTTCTTAAACCTACAAATCCCCTCTCCAGAACTCCCGCTCACCTATTTATCATAAAACACTCGCTAAAGCCCCAGTTGTTCAATTCCCCACGACGCTGGAATCTGCATTTTTAAAGTGAAGCCCTTCCCCCCGGAATTGCTCCCTCCTATCCCAGCACTGGCGCCGGTGCCCCTTAAACTTAAACCCATTTTTCCCGCACCAAACTTTGAGCACAAATTTAAATCCGTGACTTTATTTCTCCTATGGCAGTTTGCCCGTTGTTCAGGTAGTAATCCCAAGATATTTATGTCAGATGTTTTGCTTTTTAATTTAGCTGCGAACTGTTCGAGTTCATTCAGCAGAATTTGGTTTCTAGTTCTGTCAATGTCGCTGGCATCAACGTGGATGGTGACAAGTTGATGTATCCCCTCCACTTCCAGTTCCTCTCCAACCCTGTTGAGATGTCCTGGCTCCGAGCAGGCAAGAGACCCTTCGGAACTCATTCAATGAACAATACCCCTCGCCCATTATAATGTCCCCTACCACTACTGAATTTCTTAATTCCACCCCTAGCTTGAATGGCTGCCTGTATCACGGTGCTGTGGACATTTTGCTCATCCTCCCTGCAGTCCCCGCTCTCGTCCACACATCTTCCAAGAACCTAGCCACTGTTGAACAGTTGCAGGGGCCAAGGTTCCTGTAACGCGACCCCCTTGGTCCCCATACCTACGTCACCTGCGGTCAGACCCTCCTGTCCCTGAACCCAGAACAAATTTTAATTTCCTGATCTGAGGGGTGAGACCACCTCCTGGAGCAAACTGTCCAGGTAACTTTCCCCTCACTGATGTGGCGCAATGTCTGCAGCTCGGAATCCAGCTCCGTTACTTGGATCCAAATGTTCTCGAGCTGCAAACTCTTGCTACTGATGTGCTCACACTGGATCAACTTGGTGCCCAACAGGTCAACATGCTGCTGCAGCAACACATTAGCTGTCCTGCCGTCGCTAATGTATTTTAATTAATTAATTAACCAAATACATTAGCACTTAAAGAATCTACCCCTAGAAGCACTTGATTGTTATTATTTTTTTGCACAACAGGACCGAATGTATACTGAAGAATCTATTTTCAGAGGAAAAACACCCGACAGAGTACAAAGCAAACTAAAGACTTCACTTTTATTTTACCGATTACACATACCCACCAAACAGCTGTTCTCGGGCTCTTTTCCCACTCTGCTCTTTCAAGGTCTATCGCCTCTCTCTGAAATCTTTAATGATCTCCTTTTAATGGGTGATACAAAAGTAGGTGGGAAGGCAAGTGGTGAAGATGACACAAAGTTTCCACAGAGGGGTAGAGATAATTTAAGTGAATGGGCATGCACTTGGCAGCTGGAAAAGAACGTGGGAAAATGTGATGTTATGCACGGTGGCACGAAGAATAGAGGAGCTGAATATTATTTAAATGGGGAAAGCCTGCAGGAAGCAGCAACACAGAGGGATTTGGGAGTCTGCCTGCATGAATACCCCAAAAAAACAAACATAATTTCCGCAGGTAATAGGGAAGGTGACAGGATTGTAGGCATTTATTCAAAGGGAATGGAGGAAAAAATTGGGAGTTCTTGCTAAGGCTTTGCACAGCATAAGTTAGGCCATGCCTAGAATACTGTAAACAGTTTTGGCCCATTATCTAAGGAAGTATATACTGACAATAGAGGCTGCCCAGAGAAGTATCACTAGATTGAGCGCGGGTATGGAGGCATTTTCTTCTGTGGAGAAGTTGAGTAGGTTAGACCTGTACTCACTGTAGTCTGGAAGAATGAGATGCAGCTTTATTGAAACAAATAAGATTATTGGGAAGATTGGTAGGGTAGATGCTGAGAAGTTGATTCCATTTGCGGAGGGTCGGGGAACAGAGGGCATTTTCACAGAGTGTCACCTATTTAACACAGAGACGAGGAGGAATTTCTTCAATCACATCGTAGTGAATCGTTGGATTATTTACTGCTGATGGCGTTGAAGGCTGGGTCATTAGTAATATTCAAGGCAGATTTTTAATCAAAAAGGCAAAACAAGGTTCTGGGAAATGTAAGGAAATTCTAGTTGAAGATTATCAGGTCAGCCATGACCTCATTAAATGGCGAACAGATTCGTTGTCCGTATAGCCTACTTCAGCTAATAGGTTTAATGATCTCTTGGTTTTATGCTCTCTACTCTCCCCCTGCTCAGTAATGCTCTGTGGCCACTATCTCCGTGTGCTCCAATGGTCGCTGACTCAACTCACACTGTATCACTGTTAATGTTCCCGCTCTTCCTTTTGCTCTCTCACTGTTATTGGCACCGCTGTTGCTCCCACTCTCCCACTCTCAATGCCTGCTCTTTTCCTCTCTCACTCATAGAGTCAGAGGGTCACAGAGTATCCGAGTTATACAGCGTAGAAATAGGTCCTAAGGCCCATCATGACCGTGCCAGGCGTCAAGTACCTATCTATTCTAATCCCATTTACCAGCTCTTGGCCCCTAACCCTTTATGCGATGCCGTTTCAAGTGCTCATCTAAATACTTATTAAATGTTGTGAGGGTTCCTGACTCTACCACCCCCTCAGGCAGGTGTGTTGCAGTTTCCAACATCATTCTGGGTGATTTCTCACCCGCCTCTCCAATCCTGCTAACAGCCTCACTGCTTCTCTCGCAGTTTCTCTCACACTCTCTCGCTCCAAAAGGCCCACTGCTCTCTCACTCTCTCAGTGCTAATGGCCCCCTTGCTCCTCTCTCACTCTCTCACTGTTATTGGCTGCGCTACTACTCTCTCACTGCTAACGGCCCCGCTTCTCCTATCTCACTCTTCTCCAGTACACTGGCACCCCTCGAATGGCCAGACCCCCTTAATTTCTGCAGCTACATCGTCCTTCTCCACAGTCATCACAGATGAAAAGTAAGCACTTATAGCCTCAGCTATGTCCTTCGGTTGCAGCACAATCTGCCAGTTTGTTCCCTAATGGGTCCTACTTTTTCCCTCGTTATCCTCATGCCCTGAATATATTTATAAAATGCCTTGGGGTTTTCCATTACCTTTCCCTCCAGTGTTTGGTAATGTCACCTGTTCGCTCGCCTTACCACTTGATAACTATCACACGCACTTTTTATGCTTCTCCAGGGCTTCCCCGCTGTTTTAACCCCCCTGTATCTACCATCAGTCACTTTTCTTTTTCCTTATCCAATCCTCTATATCCCTTGACTACCAGTATCCCCTGGAATAGTGTGTCCTACCCCTCACCTCTACGGGAACATGTTGGCCCTGAACTATCACTATTTCCTTTCTGAATGACTCCCGCAGGCCTGTTGTAGACTTTTCTACAATTAGCTGCTCCCAGTCCACTTTGGCCACATCCTGTCATAAAATATTGAAGTCGGCCTTCCCCAATTTCAGCACCTTTATTTACAAGCCGTCTTTGTCATTTTCAATAACTACATTAAAACCGCAAGAACTATGGTGTCTCTCTCCGAAATGCTTTCCCCCACTGACACTTATACCACTTTCCTGGCTTCATTCCCTCAGATTAGGTCCAGTGCCGCCCCTTCTCTCGTAGGGCTTTAGCGTTGGCTCAAAAACCTCTCTTTCAAGCACTTTAAGAATTCCACCACATCGAAACCTCTCACACTAAGACTATCCAAGCTTATATTGGTGAATGTAAATTTCCTACTCTTAATATCCTTGTACACATCTCTGAGATTTTCCTACATATCCGCTCCTCAAGCCCCCCTGACTCTTTGGAGGCATTTAGTGCACCCCCAGTAAAGTGATTGCCTCCTCTAATTAAGTTCTCTACAGATGGCCTCATTTGAGGAACCTTCTAAAATACCATCACTTCTTAAGGCTTTAAAATACTTCTTTATCAAGCGTGCAATGCCGGCATCCCTTTTAACCCCCAACCACCAAGTCGCCATCAGCCCGCTGTCATGCCTGAACATTCTATACCCTGGAACATTGAGCTTCCAGTCCTACCCTGCCATCAACCATGTCTCTGTGATAGCAACAATATCATATGCCCATGTGTTAATCAGCACCCTCAATTCATCTGCCCTACTTTTAAGACTCCTTTCATTACAATAGCAGCGAACCAGCCTTGCATTATTCCCCTGTGCCTTAACAGGTCTACGTTTGCTCTACCTTCCAGACTCACTTAGTTCCTTTTCTATATTAGGCTGTGCAACACCCGGTACTCCACCTTCACTTATTATTACATAAAAATAATGAATTAGTTTTACCCTCCTCCCACAACCCCACCCCAACATCACTAGCAAACCTCCCCACAAAGATGTTGCTCCCTTGCCAGTTAACGTGCAACCTGTCCGACGTGTACAGGTGCCAACTTCGCCAGAAACATACCCTGATCAAGGAACCAGAAGGCCTCCCCCCAGCAACATTTCTTGAGCCACGCATTCATATTCTCTATCCTCATATTCCTATAGTCACTTTCACGTGACAAGCGGGCCATCCAGAGGTTGCAACCTTTGAGGTCCTGCTTTTTAATCTGCTGCTAAGGTCCCTACGTTCATTTTGCAGGACCTCATCACTCTTTCTACCTAAGTCGTTTGTACCAATGTGAACTACGACCTCTGAGTTTTCCGTCCCACTTCAGAATGCCCTGCAACTGTTCTGTTATATCCTTGACCCTGCTACCAGGGAGGCAACACACCAGTCTGGATTCATGCCTATAGTTGCAGAAGCTCCTGTTTGCATCCCTCACTATTTAGTCTGCTTCCACTATTGTTCTTGCACTCTTACCCCTCCCCACTTGTGCATCCAAAACACCCACAGTGCCTGGAATGTGACTCTGGTTGCACTCTCCAGAGGAACATTCACCCTTACCCTTTTCCAACACAAAAAAATAGGATTTCCCCATTACCTGCCTGGTGCTTTCAACATTACATACCTGTGGCTTTCCTCATTACATTCCTGCCTCCCTTCTTCAGACTGGTGGTCACCCATTCCCGCACTTCCTCATGCTGCTGAGTGACCACATCTAAAAATGTTCTGTCCACGTAACTCTCAGCTTCGCGGATGCACCGCTGTGTCTCCAGCTGACGCTAAAGCTCTGAAACCCATTGCTTAAGCTGGTGAATCTAGTGGCATTTCCTGCACATGTGGTCATTCAGATTGCAATGCGTGTCGAAGAATACCCATGCAAATCACGTGACTGAGTCCCTTTGCCATACGTTTTGTTTGATTTTTATTTAGAAAAAGCTGTTTCCCTAAATTTAAGCCAAGTAAAAAAAATGATTCAGCTTTTTTCTGGCAAAATGAAGTCAAATGCGGTGACTGTTACCTCTTGTAATGTAGCTTTAAAGTGGCGAAAAACGAAAACACCTTACTCACTAACTACAATCCAGCTCTCTCCATTATCCTGACATCACTACTTTCGAATTCCAGCACCGCCCAGTACCTGTGTGAGAACAGGCTCCCTGAGAGGTAAACTCTGCATCACTCTTTATACAGCCGCTCCGCTCCCTCACAGGTAAACTCCGCTATCGCTCTTTATACAGCCGCTCCGCTCCCTCAAAGGGGCACTCCGCTACACACTTTACACAGCCGGTCTGCTCCCTCACTGGTAAACTCCTGATCTATATGCACCCGCTCCACTCTTGGTCTTTATACAGCTGCTCCGTTCCTTCACATGTAAACTCCTGCTCTTTAAACACCCGCTCACGTCTGGCTCTTTTTTGTTGTGTCGCCTTTATTGTTTGTTTAATTTCCCCCTATCATTAAATTACTAAAATTAATAATAATCAATAAGTGATTGTAACTCAGCTGCTAATTTCAATCGAAAAACAAAGCTAAAAGCTGAAATACTTACCAGCCAGTCGCCTGCCTGGCCTCCTGTGACCAAACTCTGTTTTGGTGCTGAAATCCTGTCCTCCCTGTGAGGGTCAGACACGGAAAATGTTTAATCATTAATTTCCAGTCCCTTCTCCCTTCTCTCTGACAGTTAATTTACTGGGGATTGTGACCCTGTCCCGGGGAAAGTGCGGCCTCTCCACCTGCCCCACTCACTACCTGGTGGCCATGGCAACGGTGGAATTAGTGGTCATTATCACAAACATCATACTGAACAAGATCATGTATTATTATTTCCCACTGAGTTTCCTGGACGTCACTCCTGTGTGTCGTGTTCTCGCTGTCCTGATTACTGCAGCCGCGGAATGTACTGTCTGGTTCACCGTCACTTTCTCTTTTGATCGATTTGTGGCCATTCGTTGCCAGAAGCTGAAAGGAGTATATTCCACTGGGAAAACAGTGGCTGCGGTTCTGGCGACAACCAGTATCCTGCTCTGTTTAAAAAACATCTCCTGGTACTTTACCCTGGAACCTGATGCGATAGTCGATAATGTACCATGGGGCTGTTTGGCAAAAGCAAGCATTTTTACTGCTCCTGGATGGGTTGGATTTTTCTGGTTTCAGACGTTTTTAACCCCATTGCTCCCATTCGGTTTAATTCTGCTGATCAACGCTCTGACAGTCAGGCACATTTTAGTGACCAGTCGAGTCCAGAAGGGACTGAGGGCTCAGAGTAAGGGAGAGAATCGCAGTGACCCAGAGATGGAGAGCAGGAGGAAGTCTATGATTTCACTCTTCACCATATCCGGCACCTTCATCCTCCTGTGGTCGGTCTCAGTTGTAAAATTATTCTCTATGGATGTGAGAGGGTTATTTTACCTCACCGATCCTGAATATATATTCCAACAAGTTGGGTTTCTGCTGCAGAATTTAAGTTGTTGCACAAACACATTTATTTATGGGGTGACTCAGTCCAAGTTCCGAGAGCAGGTCAACAAAGCGGTGAATTATCCGGTTACATAAATTATTCAAATAATGAAGAAAAAAAAACCTGACTGTCAGACGCCTCAGCCAATCAAAGAGTTCCGGCCGCTGACGGACAAGAGTTTCTGCCAATGAAGGAGCTCCACATGCTGACTGACAGTCGCCTCATCCATTTAGGGATCGCCGCCGCTAACTGACAGCTGCTTGTGCCAATCAGGGCAATCAGCTCCATAATTGACAGGCGCTGTAGCTCATGGAGCAGCATCAGATTTTCATCCACAGCCACCTCAGCCGTTCAGGGAGAACCGCTCACTGAATGACAGCTGCCTGAGCCAATCAAAGTGACCTACCGGCTAACTGACAGTCACTTCATCCAATCAGGGAGCTCCAGCCTTTTGGCCCAGAGTCACGTTGCCCAGTCAGGGTATTCTTCCTGTGCGCCGACATTCATCTCAACCAATCAGGGAGCGACACCAAACACTTCATTCTAACAGCTGACTGGCATCAGCTTCATCCATTGACGTGGCTGCATCCAGTGACTCACAGATAATTCAGCAAATCGGCGATCTTCACCATTGACCACAGAAGTATCATCCCATCAGGGAGCTGAACACCATCATGGACAGCCGCATGAGCCAATCAGTAAGCTCCGACCGCTGCGGGCAGCACTTCAATTAATCAGACACCACAAACCAATTCCCACCATCTAGCACGGAGTTTCGTTCAATCATAGTGTTCAATATTTGACTGATAGCTCCTCAAACAAATGGAGAGTCCCGAAGGTGTGAGGGACACCTGCCCTGCCCGATTGGAGCGTTTCAGCATGAGAGTGACAGCTCTAATATCCAATCGGAGAGATGCAACAGTCCTGGAATTTCCTTGAGTAATTAAAATCCGACTTCAAAATCCGACCAATAGCCGAGCGCTTGCTCACCTCAGCAAAACCTATCCCTGCCCACTTTGCGATTGACAGCAGCGTAAGCCAATGGCTGGGTTGCTTGCAGATCATTGGCCAATCGAAATTCGGCCCAATTGCTTCGACTAAGAAAGATTCACCAACAATCCACCATCATGACGCTCGATCCTGGCTGGAGGTTGGTCAACAATCCTTAAAGCGGGGCGGCACTGTGAATTATGGCAGTGCAACTATATTTCACTGATTCTAATTAAAGCTGGAACGGAAAGGCAGAAATTCAGAGAGTGAAATTGGAGGGACACAGGGAAAAGGAAGGATCAAGTTAAATAACAGAATCACAGAATCGTTAGTAAGTTGAAGACGACCATTTATCCGATCGTGTCTGCACCGAATCTCTCAATGAGCAACTCACAAAGTTCTATTCTCCCGCCTTCTTCCCATAACCTGCACTTTCTTCATTTTCAGATAACAGTCTAATTCCCGAATGAATGTTTCATTTCAATCTGCCTCCACCAGCTCTCAGTCACTGTTTTACAGATCCAAAAAACTCACTGTGTGAAAGAATAACAATTAATGTTGTCAGTGTTTCTTTTCCTGAGGACCTTAATACTGAGCTTCCTCACCCTGAGTTCTTTCACAAAAATGAACCCTTTCCCCTTGTTTAATAAGGATCACTCAAGATTCTAAACAGTCATATCAAATCTCCTCTCAGCCTTCTCATCTTCAAGGAAAACAATCCTAACTTAGATTCATAGAGTCATAGGGGCCTACAGCACAGAAAAAGGCCCTTTTCGGCCCATCGAATCAGCGCCGGTCAGACAACTACTTATCTATTCTAAACACATTGTCCAGCACCAGGTCCATACCGAATATGCCATGGCATCGCAAGTGCATATCCAAACATATCTTACATGTTATGAGGGTTTCTGATTCAACCACACTTTCAGGCAGTGAGTTCAAGATGCCCAACACCCTCTGGGTGAAAAAAATCTTCCTCACATCCCCAATAAATCTGCCCCTTACCTTAAATCTATGGTTATGGATCCCTCCACCAAGGGGATGAGCTCCTTCCTGTCTATCCCATCTATGCACCTCATAATTCTATACACTCAGTCATGTCCCCCTTCAATCTGCTGTCCTCCAGGGAAACAAAACCCAGTCTTTTTAATATCGCTTCGTAACTATTGCTCTCCAGTGCAGGCAACATCCTGGTAAATCTCCTCTGTACTCTCTCTAGTGGAATGACATTCTTCCCGTAATGCGGATTCCAGAACTGCACCTAATACTCTAGCTGTGGCCTGACCAGCGCTTTATATAGTTCAAGCATAACCTTCCTGCTCTTATACTCTATGACTCATCTAATATTGGCAAGTATCCCATATGTCCTCTTCAGCAGCTTATCTACATGTTCCGCTACCTTAAGGGACCGGTGGATATGCACACCCAGGTCCCTCTGATCCTCGGCTCTTCCCAGGTACAATTCATTGTGTACTACCGTGCTTTGCTTGTCCTGCACAAGTGAATCACCTCACACTTATCCGGATTAAATTACATTTGTTAATGATCAGCCCATCTGACCAGCGTGTCTATATCCCTCTTTAATCTGGGGCAATCCTATGCACTATTTTCCACACCACCAATATTCGTGTCATTCGTGAACATAATGATCAACCATCCTACATTCAATTCTAAATCGTATATATATACCACAAACAGCAAGGGACCCAACACCAATCCCTGTAACTTCTCCAAGCTCAAACCTGGAAACATTCTTGTGAAGCTTATCTGTCCTCTATACAGTAACTTCACATTCCTTGCCCAGATCTCAACGTAATACTTCAACTAGAGTCCAAACTAGTCATTTATGCAAGTTCAACTAACTTCCTTGCACTTATATTCTATTTTACGATAAATACAGCCTTGCTTTAGTTATTGATTTCTCAAAATATACTGCCACCTTCAATGGCTTGTCCCTCTGCTCATACCCCCTTCAGGGATGTATCCTCCATTTTGTGCAGTCTCTCCTCATGTTCTCGCTACTAAAATGAATCATTTCGCATCTATTTGTATTGAACTTCATCTTCCACCTGCCTATCCATTACATTAAATTGTCCATGCCCTTTGGAAATTCTATTCTATCCTCCTCACAGTTCATCAATCTTCTGATTTAGTTGCTTATCAGCTGAAATACCGATATATATTTCTTTTCTCCCCTTGTAATGTTTTCAAGACCAATACAACAATTAGCTTTACTTTATATCCTTAATATTAGTTATCATGACCAATTCACGATTTACACTAAATTTACCCGTCTGTGTGTTGGCTAACATACTAACTTTTACAAGTCAGATCGAACATTATATCCTGTGGATCAGTTATCATGCCCAATAAAAGCAACGCGTACAATTGTATTCCTCTGCATATGGTCTGAAGACCAACTTAGCAACCAAACGTCAGTTTATGCTAGAGTGTATAATTGATCTTAATTATTTAGCATCTATTTGTTTGTGTGTGTGTGTGTGTGTGTGTTTGTGTGTGTGTTTGTGTGTGTGTGTGCGTGTGTGTTTGTGTGTGTGTTTTTGTCTGTGTGTGTGTGCGTGAGTGTCTGTGTGTGTTTGTGTGCGTGTGTGTGTGTTTGTGTGTGTGTTTGTCTGTGTGTGTGTGTGCTCCTGCAGTCACGATAAACCCCAGCAGAGGGAGATTGCTGAAGATGAGGTTGTTTCTGCGTGTGTGTATTTGACTGTGTGAGTAAATATGTCTATTTATGTTCCTGACCGTCTGTGTGTGCGAATGTGTGTGACAATGTCTATGTGTTTGTGTGTGTGTTTGTGTGTGTTTGTGCGTATGTCTGTGGCTGTGTGCGTCTGTGCCTGTCTGAGTGCCTGTCCGTATATGTCTACCTGCGTGTTTATATGTGCGGGCCGCGTATTTGAGGATACGTCTGCCTGTATGTGTGGCTGTCTTCATGTATGATTTTTGTGTGCCTGTGTGTATGTGTTTGTGTATGTTTGTGCGTGCCTATCTGAGTGCATGCATCTATTTATGTATCTGTTCGCCTGTACGTTTCTGTCTCTTTATATGTGTGTGTGTGTGTGTGTGTGTGTGTGTGTGTGTGTGTGTGTGAGTGAGAGAGAGAGTATATATCTCTGTCTGTCGATCTGTGTGTGTGTACGCAATGTGTTTCTGTGCCATGTGAGCATGACAGCATCCTACAGTGGGAAAGCACTGAAGGTGAGTCTGTTTTGTGTAGGTGCCTGTGTCTGTCTGCCTGTTCGTCTTCCTCTGTGTGTGTGTGGGAGAGAGAGAGAGAGAGAGTTAAAGAGTGAGAGAGAGAGAGTGAATGAGTGAGAGAGAAAGAGAGAGTGAACAAGTGAGAGAGAGAGAGAGAGATAAAATGTTGTTCCAGTACACACGATATTTTTTTTTTAGGAAATACCTTGTTAATGTTCTGCAATCAATCTGATATCTGTGCAAAAAAAGTACAAGGCAGTGCTTGTTTTGAAATGAGAAGTATAAGCCTAACCAGTTTGTATGTGTATTTAAAATTATCAGAGTAACGCATATTGCATCAAAAGAGATTGAACGTTAATACACTATTAGTCAAAGTGGAACAGTCATGTACAAAAGACAAAAAAATGCTGGAAAAACTCAACAGGTCTGACAGAATGTGTGGAGAGAAAGACTGAGTTAAACTTTCGAGTCCGTATGACTCTTCTTCAGAGGTCCCAAGAGTAGTCATGCTGAGTCGATAGACTAATATTGTCTTTCTCTCCACAGATGCTCTCAGACCTGCTGAGTTTCCCAGCATTTTTGTTTTTGCTTCAGATTTTCAGCATCCACATTATTTTGCCATTATGGAACAGTCATGTACTGCACCTTAACATGTTTGATGAATAAAGTATACAATTATTAGGATAACTAAAGTTTTACACAGTTTCCATTCTCCTTTCTCCAATTTATCACAGACATGCATTGTGCCCATTTCCACCCGACTTCGCCCTGTTTTAAACCTCTTAATTGCCTAACGTTTTCCAGATCTGAAGTAAGCTCATTGACATGAAATATAAAGTCAGTAAGTTTTTAATAGAAATACAAGGAAAGAGCCAGCTCTTCAGTAGTCAAAGACGTGTCTTATAAATGTCAGTTACCGGACTGGATTAAGACATTTTGAGACGCTGACGTATGCCAAGCTTAAAACGGCCCATTCGGTAAATGGTTTCCGTTCTAATGCATACAGAAAGTGGACTGCAAATTTTATCTTCGCAAATTTGCCACAGTAAAGGCACAAATATAACGTTAATTTGGAAATAAAATACGTCTTACAAAATAACTGTTTGCATTAGATAATGATTTCTAATTAAAATACGTTCACAATTTATTAATTGGTAAAAATGAAAACTTTCGACAACAGAAAAAGAAAAGCTGTTAGACCAATCAGCAGCTTATTAAGAGGAAGGAGACTGCAAACAAACTGCAGCTAATCTGTTTGGACATCATATGATTCGAAAACACTGAAACGTTTTCTTTCGTGATGTTTGGAAAGCAACATCATCGATGATGTCCTCAAATAATAAGCTACCAAATGTATAACTTTGGATGCACATAATTCTGAGGGCAGATCGCAATCCTTGCAGCAAACTTTAGCCAAATTCATGGAACTCAGTCCTGGAGAACTGAGCAGAATTTCTCAAGTAAGTGTTTGTGAACGTGTGTCATTCTTACAAAGATATCTTCCGTTCAAAGCTTGTAAACACTTCGAATTCTTGGATTTCAAAACTTACATATCGAAAAATGTAGATATTGATCTTGAACCAAAAAGAGAAGGAATCCATGCGCAATTCTACCAGAGGCACAACTGATGCTGCCAGACTGCTGGATTTATACACGCTGTTTGCAAGTTAATCGTTCAACATGGGACACATTTAAGCTACAGGAAATAATTATGGGGACATCAGCAAGGGTATCCGAATGGAATCCTTCATTTCGTATGAATTTAATAGTTTTCAATGGGGTTTTACGGTATTTTGAAATTAATCTTTTTTACACCTGCACAAATACATGAACTCATTCTGACTAGTAAATTTGTAACGATATAGATAAGAATGTCTTTCGCATATTAGAATGAAAAGTCCATATTTGTAGTGTAACATGCCAGTTTCAACCGATTCTGTCCAATTACAGCCCTCCCAGCCACCGATTGCCCGTCCCACACGCTTGAAAGCGTGATATCGCGCCGGTCCGGAACATGCACGGACCAACTTTTCAGGATTAACAGGATGGAGGCCTGAAAGAGCTCATGGACATGGGGAACGATTGAGAACTTTGGAGATGGTCGTTTCCTGAGCACCATATGCTGCCGATTATATCACTCATCGCTCAAATGGACCCTCCAGCAGTTGTCGCATCGATCGTTTGGTCTCCCCAGCAGCAGTCACATCACTCGGGTGGTCTCTCCAGCAGTAGCTACGTAGCTCGGCTGGTCTCTCCAGCAGTAGTTACATCGCTCGGGTGGTCTCTCCAGCAACAGTCACATTGCTCGGATGGACTCTCCAGCATCAGTCACATCGGTCGGGTGGTCTCTCCAGCAGCAGTCACAACGCTGAGGTGAGCTCTCCAGGGATATACAGCTGAAGTGGATCCGGGGGATGCCGTTTGGCTAAATCAAGCTTTGCAATCGGGGCGTGTGTGAAGGGCAAATGACAAGCATCGAGAGAAGGCTTCTCACACGAGGCTCAAAAGCACTCGGGCAAAGACTGATTTGTCGCTGTGTGCACAAGCTTCTGGGTGGTATAGACCCAGCTTGGGCTGTTCCCCTGAATATAGGGAGTGTGCTCATGAAACAAAATAGGAAAAGGAATGAGAACACACAAGCCCAGCGTGGAAAAACCCGGCTTCTCTCTCAAACCCACACACACAGAGATACACAAACACATACTCACTCAATTACACACACAAACACACACACACACACACACACAGCCATAGATGTTCACTCGATCTCACACTATTAAATGGTCAAACAAACTTTCTCAAACATATGCACTCTCTTGCCTGCAATCAGTCACAGTAAGATACACTCACCCTGACCCTCATACACTCACCCTCACACACACCCACTCACAGACACATTTTCACTCACGCATTCAAATTCCAAGCTCACTCAATCTGGCACTGTGAAAATATCAGGCATTCTCTGTCTCACAAAAACACACACACACACAATCATATACTGACGTACACTCACACTTATTCCCACACACTCACACACACATTCTCTCTCACACATTTTCATGAAATCTCATGCTCACACAACCCAATCTGTCCACATCTCTCTCTATATAGCTTTCTCTCTCTCAATCACACACACAACATGCACACACTCACACAGGCAGACAATCACAGAGACTCTTTATTCCACATTATTTCTCTCACAGACACAGGCATTCACACACTTCATCACACACATTCACAGAAGCACTCACACATTAATCTCAAGGACACACTTACTCTTTCACATACGCACACTCCCAGAAACAAATACTCATTCAATATCACACTGTCACAATGCCACACATTCTCTTTCACCCTCGCACACACTTTCACTCACACAGTCTCAGACACAAATGCACGCAGACACAACGAACTTGCGCACACACACAGATTCTGTCACACAGTCACAATATCATAAAGTCAATGTCTCACACACATTGACAATCTCACTCTCTATCTCTCACAAGCAGGCAGACACACAGATTCAAATACTTACTCACAAACCCTCACAAAACCGCTCAGCCCTCACATTTGTACGCATTCACATATCACACTCACTCACCAACTCTTGCAGAGAAGCAGTCATGTGCATCAACAGGCAATTGCAAACACATTCAGAAACACTCTCCCTCTCAAATATTCTCACTAACACGCACATTCACACATTCTCTCAAAACTCTAAATGTCACACACCCTGCTGCCCCACCATACACAGTAACGCATTCACACAATCACGCACTCTTTCACATTACAAACTCAATTTTGCAATCTCAAAATGACACACTCTTACGCAGACACTATTAACGCACTCATACAGACACATACTTCCTGAATCAAAAATACACAAAGTCATAGTCATACTGACTCACAAGCTCTCCCTCGCACGCTCTCCATCACACACACACACACACACACACTCACAGGCTCTCAGATACAAAGTAGTATATTTGCACCGCACTCTCACACACACAGATACACATTTGCTCAATCTTATCCAGTGTTTGTCTATGTGTGTGTGTGTGTTTGTGTGTGTGGGTTTGTATGTTTTATGTGGATGTGTTTTTTGTTTGTGTGTGTTTTATGCACGTTAATATCCCGAGCGTGTGGGAGTGACTCTGTTTGTGTGTGTGGGGGTGTGTGAAGATGAGTGTTTTCAGGCAGAAATTCAACCACGGTCTTACTGGATGCCGGACTGACTCCAATGCCCGAATGGCCACTTCATTGTCCCAATTACTTAATTCATTACTCACCTTAAGGATTTATATTTGTCCTATTTGGTGATAGTGCAATGGCGAGCGCTGCTCCCACAGTTGCCCACAGATGGGAAAGCCATCTATCAGTGAGCAGGGCCGCACTGCACTCTGGGAGAGTGAACCGACTGCACATGGCCAACAATATTGCCTGCTTAACAGGAAGCTGATACTCATTTTTCATTTAATTATTATCACAATTATTATTATTTAGCTACTCGACGGGTCAGAGTTCCAGTTCCTTCTCCATTCTGAAGAGTCGATTCTTCCTTTCTCTTTGTCGTTTTAAAATAAATGCCTGCAATAAAACACTGAAGCCAGGAGGCCATGGACAGAGATCGACACGCAGAGGGAGAGGTAGACAGAGAGAGAGGGGGAGAATGAAATTGAGAGAGCAAAGATGAAAGGAAAGAGACAGCAAGAGCCAAAGAGTGACAAAGAAAGAGTGAGACATAGAGACACAGAGAAATAGGCACTGATAAAGAGGGGGAGAGGGAAAGAGAGAGAGAGAGATAAAAAAGAGCGAGTGTGCTAGAGAGAAAGAGGGAAATAGAGAGGGAGAGAGTGAGAGAGAAATACAAAAAGACAGAGATAAATATCTAGATAGATGGACACATAAACAGATAGATAGATAGAAAAACAGAGAAACAGATAGAGAGACAGGCAGACATTAATGCAGAAAGGCAGATAGAGGGAGTGTGACAGCGAAGGAAAGCAAGAGAGGTCAACCGCAACACAGAAATACTCACACAGATTGAGAGGGAAAGAGAAATGTGAGAGTGAGTGATAGAGACCCTCCGACACACACACAAACACGGATACACACACGGACAAACACACATAACCACAGACAAAAGAGAGAGTCAGAAATGGAGAGAAAGAGAGAAAGGAAATTTTAAAGTCTGAAGGCAGAGGACAGAAAAGGAGACGCACGTACACACAGACACGTGGTCACAAACACAGAAAAAGAGAGAGAGAGCTGAAAGGGGTAGGGCGATCGAAAGGGAGAAATAGAGAGATTTTCTGGGAGAGAAAGAAAGGATGCCAAAGAGAGAGATAGAGAGACGGGCAGAGAGAATGAGTGAGCGAAAGAGGGAGAAGGAGGGAGGCAGAGTGCATTACAGAGGGCGAGAGCTAAAGTGAAAGAGAGAGAGAGAGATGACAATGTTTGGCCAGGTGTTTAAACGTGAGGTTGAGTGTCTAGGTCTACAGTAAAAAATAGATGGGATGGCCAAATGAGCAGATAATTGGCAGTTGGATTTAACCCTGAAATGTCTGAGGTGATACGCGTTTGAAGGAGTAATTTTACAAGGAAGCATTCAATGAACGGCATGACACTAGGAATTTCTGAGGAACAAAGTGACCTTGGCGTGCGTGTCCATTGATTTCTGAAGGCGGAGGGGCATGTTAGTGGGGTTGTGAAAAAGGCATTTGGGACACTTGCCTTCATCAATCGAGGCATAGATTACAAAATTAGGGAGGTCATGTTGGAGTTGCATAGAACCTTGGTGAGTCCACAGCTGGAGTACTGTGGTATTGTGTGCAGTTCTGGTCGCTACATTATAGGAAGGATGTCATTGCACTGGATGGGGTGCAGAGGTGATTCACGAGGAAGTTGCCTGGGATGAAACATTTAAGCTATGAAGAGAGGTTGGATGCGCATGGGTTGTTTTCATTGGAGCAGAGAAGACTGAGGGCCCACCTGATCGACGTGTACCCGATGTTGCGTGGCATGGACAGGGTGCATAGGGAGCAGCTGTTACCCTTAGTTGAAGGATCAGTCACAAGCGGGCATAGATTCAATGTGAGGGGCAAAAGATTTAGAGGGGATGTGAGGAAAAACTTATTTTTTTTCACAGAGGGTTGCGACGGTCTGGAATGCATTGCCTGGGAGGGTGGTGGAGGCGGGTTGTCTCACAGCCTTTAAAAAGTACATGGATGAACACTTGGCACGTCATAACATTCAACGCTATGGGCCAAGTGCTGGCAAATGGGATTAGGTAGGTAGGTCACGTGTTTCTCACGTTTCGGTGCTGACTCGATGGGCCGAAGGGCGTCTTCTGCTCTGTTGTTCTATGCTTCTGTGATTCTGAGAGAGTGAGTGAGAGAGAGAGATCTTAGAGAGTGAGGGGGAAGCGCACTGAGAGAGGGTGACAGTGGGAGGAGGAGAGATTGAGAGTTGGAGACAAAGCAACACAGTTCGAGAAATGGAGAGAGAGAGAGAGCGAGAGGGACAGAGGCATCGAAAGAGACAGAGTTAGGCAGACATTGTGAGAGACAGGCTGAGAGAGAATGAGACAGAGAGGACAACGTGAGAGATAGACACAGAGAGAGAGTTGGAGAGAAAGAGATCGAGAGAAAATGAAAGAAAGGGAAGGGGAGAGGAAGAGACACACAGACAGGCAGAGGCAGAGTAGGAGAGGCAGAGATAGACATTGAAATAGTGAAAGGAATGTTTAGCAAGTGAGAAAGAGAAAGAAAGCGAGGTTGGAAGAGGGAAAGAGAACAGAAAGAGAAAGAGAGAGATCGACTGAGAAGGTGGGCGGGAGACTGAGGCAGAAAGAGAGAGATAAATGCGCAGAAGGGAGATAGAGAGAAAGAGAGGGAGGGAGAGACATAGAGAGAGTAACGAGGAAGAGCAAGAGACAGCGTGAACCATAGCGCGAGAGGGAAATTGTGAGAGATAGAGACAGGGTGAGAGAGACACAGAGAGAGAGAAAGATAAATTGGGAGAGGCAGCCAGACAAACACAGTGTGCAGGAGGGGAGAGAGACAGAGAGACAGAGTGGCAGAGAGAGAGAGGGCGAGAGAAAGGGAGGGAGAGACATAGAGAGAGTAATGTGAAAGAGCAAGAGACAGCGTGAGCCATAGAGTGAGAGGGAAAGAGTGAGATATAGAGACAGGGTGAAAGAGACACACACAGAGAGAGAGAGAGAGAGAGAGAGAGAGAGAGAGAGAAATTGGGAGACGCAGACAGACAAGCAGAGTGTTTGAGAGGGCAGAGAGACAGAGAGACAGAGTGGCAGAGAGAGAAAGGGAGAAGGCAGTGAAACATAAAGACAACGATAGATAGATAAATTAACTGATTGGATGACAGGTAGGCAGGCAGGAAGGCAGATGGACAGGCAGACAGACAGGTAGGCAGATACACAAATAGACAGTGAGATAGATAGATAAACAGATAGATAGATAGATAGATAGATAGATAGATAGATAGACAGATAGATAGGTAGATAGATAGATAGATAGATAGATAGATAGATAGATAGATAGATAGATAGATAGATAGATAGATAGATAGATAGATAGATAGATAGATAGATAGATAGATAGATAGATAGATAGATAGATAGATAGATAGATAGATAGATAGATAGATAGATAGATAGATAGATAGATAGATAGATAGATAGATAGATAGATAGATAGATAGATAGATAGATAGATAGATAGATAGATAGATAGATAGATAGATAGATAGATAGATAGATAGATAGATAGATAGATAGATAGATAGATAGATAGATAGATAGATAGATAGATAGATAGATAGATAGATAGATAGATAGATAGATAGATAGATAGATAGATTGACGGGTAGATAATTGACATAGATAGATAGATAACAGGCAGACAGACTGAATGTCAGTTTGAGAGAATGGAACTGAGACGGAGAGCAAGAGAGGCAGAAAGACAAACATAGGTACACACAGAGATTGAAAGAGAAGGAGAAACGTTAGAGAGAGACGCAATGACACACGCACATAGACATGGACACACATGCACATTCAGTGTGTGTGAGTAAGAGAGAGCGAGAAATGGAGAGAAGGAGACAAATTGCATTTTAGGTTGTGAGAGGCAGAGGAATCAGAGAGAGAAACACGTACACCCACTAACGGAGGCACCCACACAGAAAGAGAGAGAGAGAGGTCTAAGAGAGAGAAGGAGATCGAATGGGAGAAAAATATAGAGTTGCTGGGAGAGAAAGAGAGGGGGAGGCAGGGAGGGAGAAAGACAGAGTGAATGAGAGTCTGAAAGATGGAGAAGTAGAGAGGCAGAGTGTGTGACATGGATCGAGAGAGATTGAGAGTGTGAGAGAGACAGAGATTGAGAGAGAGGGATAGAGATAGTGAGAGAAAGAGAATAGAGAGAGATGCGTAAATGTATTGAGTTGAGGAGACAGAGAGAGATGGAGGGAGCGAGATTTAGAGACACAGCGAAAGGGATTGAGAGAGAGAGAGAGAGGGAGTGAGGGTGGTGGGGGATAGATGCAGAGAGACAGAGAGAGACGTTGAAAAGGAGGTGCAGAGAAAAGAGCGATAGAGGCATAGAGAGAGACATGGTTGGATACAAAGTGTGAGAGCGAGACAGAGAGAGAGAGAGACAGAGAGAGAAAGAGACAGAGAGAGAGAGTGAGTGATAGACTGATAGACGGAGAGAGAGAGATAGAAGGACAGAAAGAGACAAAGGGAAGGTTCGGGCGTGAGAGACAGAGAAACACACACACACACACACACAAACACACAGACACTGACAGGGAAAGAGACAGAGAGGGCTGAGAGAGACAGGGCGGTCGAAAGGACAAAAGGAGAGAGCTGATGGGAGAGAAAGAGTGGGTGAGGCAGAGAGATAGAGAGAGGGCGAGAGGCAGACAAATTAAGAGAGTAAGAGGCGGAGAGAGACAGATGTGTTACATAGGGCGAGAGGGAAGGAGAAAGGGAGGGAGTCATAGGGAGGAGGAGAGAGGGAGAGTTAGATAAATAGCGGGAGGGACACAGAGAGACAGAAAGAGAGAGATAGACATGCAAAAGAGAGAAGGGGAGAGAAAAGAAAGAGAGGCAAAGAGAGAGAGAGTGAGACACGGTGTGAGAGAGAGAGAGGGAGGAAGAGAGCGAGAGAAGGAGAGAGAGGGAGAGAGAAAGTGACAGAAAAAAAAAGAAAGGGAAAGATAGAGGAATAGACTAGCAGACAAGCAGAGGCAACAAAGAGGCAGAAATAGGGAGAAAGGCAATGAAACAGACAAAGGGAAGTTTATCAAGCGAAGAATAGAGAGAAGGCGAAAGTGAAAGAGGGAAAGAGAACAGAGAGACAAAGAGAGAGTGACTGAGAAGGAGGGCGAGAGGGTGAGGTACAGCAAGAGACAGGGATTGACACGCAGAGGGAGAGATAGAGAGAAAGTGTGGGTTAGAGAGACAGAGAGAGTAAAGAGGAAGAGAAAGAGGCAGCGAGAGTGATACAGCGTGAAGGGAAGTGTGAGAGATGGAGACACAGCGAGAGAGGTGCAGATAGAGAGAGAGTCAGAAAAGTATAGAAAGTTAGCGAGAGAAGTGAAGAGAGATAGATTGACAGAGACAGAGAGAAAGAGAAGGAAAGAGAGAAACAAAAATTCAGAGAGAGAGAGATAGACAGACAGACAGACAGAGTGAGGGAGATGGAAACAAAAGGATAGAGAGACAGATAGAGAGAGAGAGAGAGTGGGACAGAAAGCGAGAGTGGGGAATTGAGAGTGAAGAAAAACAGACAGGATGAGCGAGCGGCAGAGAGAGAGAAAGAGAGAGGAAGAACGAGGTAGAGAGAAAGTGAGCGTAAAAAACAGAGAGACAGAGAACGAGTTCAAAAGAGACAGAGGAGGAAAGGGAGTGACATAGCAAAAGGGAGGGAGTGAGATGTGCACGGAGAAAAAGAGAGACAGGTAGCTGGGGAGAGAGAGAGAGAGAGAGAGAGAGAGAGAGATTAATAGTGAGATAGATTCACGTTTGATTGTGGTGTGGAATCAGTTTTTGAGGGATTTTGAATATTTCCAGATATTTTATTAGTTGAATTTCGTAATAAATTGTGACCATTAACCCACTCTAATCGCACAACTGAATGCCCACAGTTAAGGAGGACAGTTACACCACAGGGTGTAATAGAACTGCGTGGAGAGAAGCACTCTAACATGGTAACAGTCAAGTGACGGATATCACTGAAACAATAGGAGATCTAGATGAGGGACTGATGGTGATTGAGACAGCATATTATCCGGGTGAATACAGCTCTTGTTTCTTTTATTAGTTAATTAATTTGATAAGTAGAGTCCAGTCCTTGGATCCTGGGATCTCCATTTAAAAGTAACCATTTTGTATCACTAAACACAAAGTCATCATCTGTTTGTTCATATATTTTAAAAAACAATTTGAACAATGTTGCAATTTCAACTTCCCTGAGGTGATGCCACAGGGGATAAATTAAAGGCTTTGTGAGTGTATCACCTCAGCGTTTAAGACAGAGAGATTACCAGCAGCATAAAGGGGAACATCACTTCGCACTGAAACGATGGAACAAATTGATGAGGCTGAGAAAATCTTCTACACAATCTTTGCTGTTGTAGGTGTTCCTGGTGAGTGACCATACATATTGACGTTGTCTAAATCTGTATGTGAGCGGCTCTCTCATTTGAAACTGTGACTGAAAATATTACATGCTGATCTGGTGCTCACTATCATAGACACACTGAATTACCGATATAATTTGCTGAATTAAAATGTATTGAATGTCTCTGCGGCTTTATTCAATTTTGTCAAATGAAAATAAATCTTTGCTTGTACATCTTAGGCTCTCTGATGAATTAATCCTAGTATTCAGTGGAAAATTGTGCAATGTTAAAATAGACCTTAGGGAAGGCAAAATCTCTGAAGGAATATTTAGTGGGAGTCAGAGGAAAATCACCCTGAGTGTGGGTTATTAATCAGAGTGGAATACTTGGCACCAGTCACCACTCCTTCACGGACTGTGACTGTTCATGTCAAATTGTCCTTAGTAAACTCCGCTATCGCTCCTTAAACAGCCACTCTGCTCCCTCACAGGTAAACTCCTGATCTATATGCACCTGCTCCACTCTCGCTCTTTAAACAGCCGCTCCGCTCCCTCACAGGTAAACTCCTGCTCTTTAAACACCCACTCACGTCTGGTTCTTTATTGTTGTTTCGCCTTTATTGTATGTTTAATTTCCCTCTATCCTTAAATTACTAAATTTAATAATAATCAACAAATAATTGTAACTCAACTGATAATTTCAATCTAAGAACAAAGCTAAAAGCTGAAATACTCACCAGCCACTCGCTTGCCTGTCCTCCTGTGACCAAACTCTGTTTTGGTGCTTAGATCCTGACCTCACTTTCAGGATCAGACACAGAGAATGTTTAATCATTAATTACCAGGCCCTTCTCCCCTCTCTCTGACAGTTAATTTAGTGGGAATTGTGATCCTGTCGCAAGGAAAGTGTGGCCTCTCCACCTGCACCACTCGCTACCTGGTGGCCATGGCAACGGCGGATCTACTGGGCATTATAACAAACGTCATACTGAACAAGATCATGTATTATTATTTCCCACTGAGTTTCCTGGAGCTCACTCCTGTGTACCGTGTTCGCGCTGTTCTGCAGGTTGCAGCCATGGACTGTTCTGTCTGGTTCACCGTCACTTTCTCTTTTGATCGATTTGTGGCCATTCGTTGCCAGAAGCTGAAAACAGAATATTGCACCGGTAAAACAGCGGCTGTGGTGCTAGCGACAACTGGCATCCTCCTCGGTTTAAAAAACATACCCCAGTTCTTCACACTGGAACCTGGACAGATAATTAACAATGTACTATGGGGCTGTGTGGCAAAGCCAAGCGTTTTTACTAATCCTGGATGGGTTGGATTTAACTGGTTTCAGTCGGTTTTAACCCCTTTGCTCCCATTCGGATTAATTGTGTTGATCAACGCTCTGACTGTCAGACACATTTTAGTGACCAGTCGAGTCCGGAAGGGACTGAGGGCTCAGAGTAAGGGAGAGAATCGCAGTGACCAAGAGATGGAGAGCAGGAGGAAGTCTATGATTTTACTCTTCACCATAACAGTCACCTTCATCCTCCTGTGGTCAGTGTATGTTATAAAATTCTTCTATATTGATGTGCGAGAGTTAATTTACCTCACCGAACCTGAATATATCTTACAAAAGGTCGGGTTTATGCTGCTGAAATTTAGTTGCTGCACAAACACATTTATTTACGCTGTGACTCAGTCCAAGTTCCGAGAGCAGATGAAGAAAGCGGTGAATTATCCGGTTACATCAATTATTCAATTAATGACGAAAAAAACCTGACTGACAGACAATTCAGCCAATCAGAGAGTTCCGGCCACTGACGGACAGGCGCTACCGCCAATGAGGAAGCTCCACATGCTGACTGACACTCGCCTCAGCCAATCAGGGATCGCCGCCGCTAACTTACAGCTGCTTGTGCCAATCAGGGCAATCAGCCCCATAACTGACAGGCGCGGCAGCCAATGGAGCAGCATCAGATGTTCATGCACAGCCACCTCATCCAATCAGGGAGAACCGCTCGCTGAATGACAGCTACCTGAGCCAAAGTGACCTACCGGCTGACTGACAGTCGCTTCATCCATTCAGGGAGCTGCAGCCATTTTGCTCATAGTCACGTGGGACAGTCAGGGTATTCTTCCTGTGCGCCGACATTCATCTCTACCAATCAGGGAGCGGCAACTGCTGACTGATAGACAGTTCAGCCAAACATAATGATAAACACACTAAACTGCTGATGCTGGAAATCCAAAACAAAAGGTTCTGTTGAAGGGTCATGAGGACTCGAAACGTCAACTCCTTTCTTCTCCGCCGATGCTGCCAGACCTGCTGATTTTTTCGAGGTAATTCTGTTTTCGTTCAGCCAAACAGTTCATTCCAACAGCTGACTGGCATCAGCTTCATCCAATCACTTTGCTGCAACCAGTGACTCACAGATAGTTCAGCCAATCAGCGATCTTCACCAATGACCACAGAAATGTCAGCCCATCAGGGAACTGAACACCATCACGGACAGCTCCATCAGCCAATCAGTAAGCTCCGACTGCTTCGGTCAGCACTTTAATTAATCAGACAACTCAAAGCAATTCCCACCATCGAGCGCGGAGTTTCGTTCAATCACAACGTTCAATATTTGACTGATAACTCCTCAAACAAATGGAGAGTCCCGAAGGTGTGAGGGCACCTGCCTTGCTCGATTGGTGCGTAGCAGCATGAGAGTGACAGCTCTAATATCCAATTGGAGAGATGCAACAGCCCTGGAATTTCCTGGAGTAATGAAAACACCGCTTCAAAATCCGACCAATAGCCTTGCTCACCTCAGCAAAACCTATCCCTGCCCACTTGCCGATTGACAGCAGCGTAAGCCAATGGCTGAGTTCCTTGCAGATCATTGGCCAATCGAAATTCGGCCCAATTGCTTCGATTCGCAAAAGATAACCAACAACCCATCGTCATGACGTCATTACGCGTGATCCTTGCTGGAGGTTGGTCAACGATCTTTAAAGCGGGGTGGGGGGGGGGAGGGGGGGGGGTGGGGGGTGGGCACTGGGAATTATGGCAGTGCAACTATATTTCACTGATTCTATTTAAAGCTGGAACCGAAAGGCAGAAATTCAGAGATTGTAATAGGAGGAACACAGGGAAGAGGAAGGAAAAAGTTAAATAACAGAATCACAGAACTGTTAGCAAGTTGAAGGCGGCCATTTGGATCATCGTATCTGCACCGAATCTCTCAATGAGGAACTCACCAAGTTCAATTCTCCAGCCTTCTCCCCATAACCAGCATTTTCTTCATTTACAGATAACAGTCAAATTCCCGAACGAATGCTTCATTTCAAACTGCCTCCACCAGCTCTCAGTCACTGTTTTACAGATCCAAAACAATCGCTGTGTGAAAACATAATAGTTAATGTTATCAGTGTTTCTTTTTCCTGATGACCTTAATACTTAGCTTCCTCACGCTGAGTGCTTTCAAGAAAACGAACCCTTTCCCCTTGTTTAATAAGGATCACTCATGATTCTAAATAGACACATCAAATCTCCTCTCAGCCTTCTCTTCTTCAAGGAAAACAATCCTAACTCAGATTCAAAGAGCCAAAGGGGTCTACAACACAGAAAAATGCCCTTTCTCGGCCCATCGAATCTGCGCCGGACGGACAAGTACTTATCTATTTTCAACACATTGTCCAGCACCAGGCCGATAGAATTGTGCGCCACGGCATCGCAAGTGCACATCCAAACATATCTTACATGTTATGAGGGTTTCTGATTCAACCACACTTTCAGGCAGTGAGTTCCAGATGCCCAACACCCTCTGGGTGAAAGAAATATTCCTCACATCCCCACTAAACCTCCTGCCCCTTAACTTAAATCTATGCCCACTGGTTATGGATCCCTCCACCAAGAGGATGAGCTCCTTCCTGACTACCCCATCTATGCACCTCATAATTCTATACACTCAGTCATGTCCCCCTTCAATCCGCTATCCTCCAGGCAAACAAAACCCATTCTATATAATATCGCTTCATAACTATTGCTCTCCAGTCCAGGCAACATCCTGGTAAATCTTCTCTGTACTCTCTCTAGTGGAATGACATCCTTCCCATAATGCGGATTTCAGAACTGCACCTAATACTCTAGCTGTGGCCTAACCAGAGTTTTATACAGTTCAAGAATAACCTCCCTGCTCTTATACTCTATGCATCATCTAATATCGGCAATTACCCCTTATGTCTTCTTAACCAGCTTATCTACATGTTCCGCTACCTTAAGGGACCTGAGGATATGTACACCCAGGACCTTCTGATCCTCGGCTCTTCCCAGGTACAATTCATCGTGTACTCCGGTGCTTTGCTTGTCCTGCACAAGTGAATCACCTCACACTTATCCGGGTTAAATTACAATAGCTAATGATCAGCCCATCTGACCTGCGTATCTATATCCTCCTTTAATCTGTGGCGATCCTATGCACTATTTTCCACACCACCAATATTCGTGTCATTCGTGAACTTAATGATCAACCATCCTACAATCAATTCTAAATCGTTTATATATACCACAAACAGCAAAGGACCCAACACCAATTCCTGTAATTGTCCACCTCAAACCTGGAAACATTCTCATGAAGCTTATCTGTCCTCTATACAGGAACTTCACATTCTTTGCCCAGAGCTCGACATAATACTTCATCTAGAGTCCAAACTAGTGATTTATACAAGTTGAACTAAATTCCTTGCACTTATACTCTATTTTACGATAAATACAGCCTTGCTTTAGTTGCTGATTTCTCAAAATATACTGCCACCTTCAATGACTTGTCCCTCTGCTCATACCCCCTTCAGAGATGTGTCCTCTATTTTGTGCTGTCTCTCCTCATGTTCTCGCTACTAAAATAAATCATTTCGCATCTATTTGTGTTGAACGTCACCTACCACCTGCCTATCCATTCCACTAACTTGTCCACACCCGTTGGAAATGCTATTCTATTCTCATCACAGTTCAGAAATCTTCTGATTTAGTTGCTTATCAGCTGAAATACCGTTATATTTTTCTTTTCTCCCCATGGAATGTTTTCAAGACCAATAGAACAATTAGCTTTACTTTATATCCTTAATATTAGTTATCATGATCAATTCACTATTTACACTAAATTTACCCGTCTGTGTGTTGGCTAACAAGTTAACTTTTACAAGTCAGATCGAACATTATAACCTATGGATTAGTTATTATGTCCAATAAAAGCAACACGTACAATTGTATTCCTGTGCATAGGGTCTGAAGCCCAACTTTGCAACCAAATGTCAATTTATGCTAGAGTGTATAATTGATCTTAATTATTTAGCATCTATTTGTTTGTGTCTGTGTGTGTGTGAGTGTGTGTTTGTGCGTGTGTGTGTGTGTGTGTGTGTGTTTGTGTGTGTGTGTGTTTGGGTGTGTGTGTGTGTGTGCGTGTGTGTGTGTGTTTGTGCGTGTGTGTGCTTGTGTGGCCGCGAATATGATAAACCCCAGCCGAGGGAGATTGCTGAAGGTGAGGTTGTGTGTGCGTGTATGTATTTGAGTGTGTGAGTAAATATGTCTATTTAAGTTTCTGTCCGTCTTTTTGTGTGCGAATGTTTGTGACAATGTGTATGTGTGTGTCTTTGTGTTTGTGCGTATGTCCGTGGCTGTGTGCGTCTGTGTCTGTCTGAGTGCCTGTCCGTCTATATGTACGTGCATGCGTATATGCGTGTAGGCGCACATTTGAGTATATGTCCGCCTGTGTGTGTGGCTGACTGTATGCATGATTTTTGTGTTCGTGTGTGTATGTTTGTGTATGACTGTGCGTGCCTATCGGAGTGCACGCATCTATTTATGTATATGTCCGCCTGTCCGTTTGTGTCCCTTTGTATGTGTGCGTGTGTGTGAGATAGAGAGCGCACGTCTCTCTGTCTGTCGATCTGTGTATGTGTGTGTGTATGTGTGTGCGTGTACGCAATGTGTTTCTGTGCCATGTGAACATGACAGCATCCTACAGTGGGAGAGCGCTGAGGGTCAGTCTGTTTTGTGTAGCTGCCTCTGTCTGTCAGCCTGTTTGTTTCCTGTATGTGTGGGAGAGAGAGAGAGAGTGAAAGAGAGAGAGAGAGAGAAAGAGAGAGAGAGATTGTTGTTCCAGTACACATTGTATTTTTGTTTATTTAGGAAAAACCTTATTAATGTTCTGCCATCAATTTGATCACTGTGTAAAAAAATGTACAAGGCAGTGCTTGTTGTGAAATGAGAATTATAAGCCTAACCAGTTTGAATGTTTGTTTAAAATTATCAGAGTGACGCATGCTGCATCAAAAGAGATTGAACGTTAATACATTATTAGACAAAGTGGAACAGTCATGTACAAAATACAAAAAAAGCTGGAAAAACTCAACAGGTCTGACAGAATGTGTGAAGAGAAAGACTGAGTAACAGTTTCGAGTCCGTGTGACTCTACTTCAGAGCTCCCAAGAGTAGTCATGCGGAGTCGATACACTAATATTGTCTTTCTCTCCAAAGATGCTGTCAGACCCGCTGAGTTTCCAAGCATATTTTTTTTTGCTTCAGATTTTCAGCATCCGCATTATTTTGCCATTATGAAACAATCATGTTTTGCACCTTAACATGTTTGATGAATAATGTATATCATTTTTTGGAAAACTAAAGTTTTACAGTTTCCATTCTCCTTTCTCCAATTTATCACAGACGTTCATTGTGTCCATTTCATCCTGTCTTCGCCCTGTCTTAAACCTCTTCATTGCCTAACGTTTTCCAGCTCTGAAATAAGCTCAATGCCATGAAATATAAAGTCATTAAGTTTTGAATAGGAAAACAAGGAAATAGCCAGGTCTTCAGTAGTCAAAGACCTGTCTTATGAATGTGAGTTACACGACTGGATTCAGACATTCGGAGACGCTGAGGTATGTCAAGCATAAAACGGCCCATTCCGTAAAAGGTTTCCATTCTAATGCACACAGAAAGTGGACTGCAAATTTTATCTTCGCAAATTTGCAACAGTAAAGGCACAAATATTACATTACATTGGAAAAAAAAATACGTCTTACAAAATAACTGTTTGCATTAGGTAATAAGTTCAATTAAAAATACGTTCACGATTTGTTAACTGGTAAAAATGAATGCTGTTGATGACACAAACGCCTGCCCCATGCACTTGAAAGCGTGAAATGTCGCCGGTCCGGAACATGCACGAACCAACTTTTCAGGACTAAACAGGATGGAGGCCAGGAAGAGCTCATGGACATTGGGAACGATTGAGAACTTTTGGGGATGTTGGTTTCCTGAGCACCATATGCTGCTGATTATATCAGCCATCGCACAAATGGACCTTCCAGCAGTTGTCGCATTGATCGTTTGGTCTCCCCAGCAGCAGTCACATCACTCGGGTGGTCTCTCCAGCAGTTGTTACATCGTTTGGGTGGTCTATCCAGCAGTAGTTACATGGCTCGGGTGGTCTCTCCAGCAGTAGTTACATCGCTTGGGTGTTCTCTCCAGCAATATTTACATAGCTCGGGTGTTCTCTCCAGCAGTAATTACATAGCTCGGGTGTTCTCTCCAGCAACAGTCACATCGCTCTGATGAACACTCCAGCAGCAGTCACATCGCTGAAGTTAACTCTCCAGCGATATATAGCTGAAGGGGACGCCCAACATGTCGTTTGGCGAAAGCAAAGCTTTGCAATCGGGGTGTGTGTGAAGGGAAAAAGAGAAACATCCAGGGAATCTTCTCAGACGAGGCTCACAAGCATCGGGCAAAGACTGATTACTCCCTGTGTGCGCAAGTTTCTGGGTCATATAGACCCAGCCTGGGCCGTCTCCCTGAATATAGGGAGTGTGCTCATGAACAAAAAATAGGTAAAGGAATGAGAACACTGAAGCCCAGCGTGGACAATCCCGGCTTCTCTCCAAACCCACACACACACAGATACACAAACATATACTCACTCAATTACACACACAGACACAGACACACGCACATACACAAGCACACACACAATAACACGCAGCCATAGATGTTCACTGGATCTCACACTGTTAAATTGTCAAACAAACTTTCTCAAACATATGCACTCTCTCGCCTGCACTCAGTTATAGTATCATACACCCACACTGGCCCTCATACATTCACCCTCACACACACCCACTCACAGACACATTTTCTCTCACGCATTCAAATGTCAAACTCACTCAATCTGACACTGTGAACATATCACGCATTCTCTGTCTCACAAAAACACATACACACACACAATCATATACTGACGTACACTCAAACTTTTCCCCACACACTCACACACATTCTCTCTCACACTTTTTCATGAAATCTCATGCTCAGGCAACCCATACTGTCCACATCTCTCTCTATATATCTTTCTCTCTCTCTCACTCACACACAGAACATGCACACACTCACACAGGCAGACAATCACAGACACTCTGTATTCCACATTTTTTCTCTCACAGACACAGGCATTCACTCACTTCAGCACACACATTCACAGAAGCATGCACACATTAATCTCAAGCACACACTCACTCTGTCACACACGCACACTCCCAGAATCAAATACTCATTCAATATCACACTGTCACAATGCCACATATTCTCTTTCACCCTCACACACACTTTCACTCACACTGACTCAGACACACATGCACGCAGACACAAACCAACATGCACACACACACAGATTCTGTCACACAGTTACAATATCATATTGTCAATGTCTCACACACATTGATTCTCTCAATCTCTATCTCTCACAAGTAGGCAGACACACAGATTCACATACTTACTCACAAACCCTCACAAAAACCTCTCAGCTCTCACACTTGTACGCATTCACATATCACACTCGCTCACCAACTCTTGCAGAGAAGCACTCATGTGCATCAACAGGCAATCGCAAACACATTCAGAAACACTCTCCCTCTCTAATACTGTCACTAACACGCACATTCACACATTCTCTCAGCACTCTAAATGCCACACACCCAGCTGACCAACCATACACAGTAACGCATTCACACAATCACGCACTCTTTCACGTTACAAACTCAATTTCGCAATCTCAAAATGACGCACTCTTACGCAGACAGTATTAACGCACTCAGACACACACATACTTCCTGAATCACAAATACACAAAGTCAGAGTCATACTGACTCACAAGCTATCCCTCGCACGCTCTCCATCGCATACACACAGACACTCAGGCTCTCAGATACAAAGTAATATATTTGCACCGCACTCTCACACACACAGATACACATTTGCTCAATCTTATCCTGTGTTTGTCTATGTGTGTGTGTGTGTGTGTGATTGTGTGTGTGGGTTTGTATGTTTTATGTGGATGTATTTTTTGTTTGTGTGTGTTTTATGCAAGTTAATATCCCGAGCGTCTGAGAGTGACTCTGTTTGTGTGTGTGGATGTGTGTGAAGATGAGTGTTTTCAGGCGGAAATGCAACCATGATCTTATTGGATGCCGGACTGACTCCAAAGCCCGAATGGCCACCTCATTGTCCCAATTACTTAATTCATTACTCACCTTAAGGATTTCTATTTGTCCTAATTGATGATAGTGCAATGGCGGGCGCTGCTCCCACAGTCGCCCGCGGATGGGAAAGCCCTCTAATCAGTGTGCAGGGCCGCACTGCACTCTGGGAGAGTGAACCGACTGCACATGGCCAACAATATTGCCTGCTTAACAGGAAGCTGATACTCATTTTTCATTTAATTATTATCACTATTATTAGTACTTAGCTCCTCGACGGGTCAGAGTTCCAATTCCTTCTCCATTCTGAAGAGTCGATTCTTCCTTTCTCTTTGTCGATTTAAAATAAATGCCTACAATAAAACACTGAAGCCAGGAGGCCATGGACAGAGATAGACACGCAGAGGGAGAGATAGCCAGAGAGAGAGGGGGAGAAAGACATTGAGAGAGCAAAGATGAAAGGAAAGAGACAGCAAGAGCCAAAGAGTGACAAAGAAAGAGTGAGAGACAGAGACGCAGAGCAAGAGGCACAGATAAAGAGGGAGAGAGAAAGAGAGAGAGAGATAAAAAAGAGCGAGTGTGCAAGAGGGGGAGACAGAAAGAGGGAAATTGAGAGGGAGAGAATGAGAGAGAAATACAAAAAGGCAGATATAAATATCTAGAGAGATGGACACATAGACAGATAGATAGGTAAACATACAGAGAAACAGATAGAGAGACAGACAGACATAAATTCAGAAAGGCAGATAGAGGGAGAGTGACAGCGAAGGAAAGCAAGAGAGGTGAAGAGAAACACACAGATACTCACACAGATTGAAAGGGACAGAGGAAGGTGAGAGTTAGTGATAGAGACCCTCCGACACACACACAAACAGAGATACACACACGGACAAAAACACATACTCACAGGCAAAAGAGAGAGATAGAGAAATGGAGAGAAAGAGAGAAAGGAAAATTTAAAGTGTGAGAGGCACAGGACAGAAAAGGAGACGCACGTACACACAGATACATGGTCAGAGACACAGAAAAATAGAGAGAGCTGAAAGGCGGAGGGCAATCGAAAGGGAGAAATAGTGAGATTTTCTGGGAGAGAAAGAGAGAATGATGCAGAGAGAGAGACAGAGAGACGGGCAGAGAGAATGAGAGAGTGAAAGAGGGAGAAGGAGGGAGGCAGAGTGCATGACATTGGGCGAGAGCGAAAGTGAAAGAGAGAGAGAGAGATGACAATGTTTGGCCGGGTGTTTAAACGTGAGGTTGAGTGTCTAGGTCTACAGTAAAAAATAGATGGGATGGTCAAATGAGCAGATAATTGGCAGATGGATTTAACCCTGAAATGTCTGAGGTGATACGCTTTGGAAGGAGTAATTTTACAAGGAAGCATTCATTGAACGGCATGACACTAGGAATTTCTGTGGAACAAAGGGACCTTGGCGTGCGTGTTCATTGATAACTGAAGGCGGAGGGGCATGTTATTGGGGTGGTGAAAAAGGCATTTGGGAAACTTGCCTTAATCAATCGAGGCATAGATTACAAAATTAGGGAGGCCATGTTGGAGTTGTATAGAACCTTGGTGAGGCGACAGCTGGAGTACTGTGTGCAGTTCTGGTCGCC